>NC_134483.1:199899607-200117107 GCF_040206685.1 Ascaphus truei | reverse complement strand
AGGTTCTCCACTCAAAATGTGTCTACATTGCAACATTTACTTATTTCATTGTTTAGGGCAAACAGTTAATAAAATAAGAAATATTTTTTTTACAATGAGTAATATCTACAGTAATAAAATAACACAAAATGTAAAAATAATAGTTTAAAATGTACTCACGTTTTGAGTCATGCAGAGGTCTTTAATATCAACAAGCTATACATTTAGTATGATCTTTTTTGTGTGTACATTTCATGACATAAGTGTAAAAATATCCCTTATAACTGTGTTATTTTTTAACAAAAACTGAAAATCTGTGCATCTACTCTACATGCAGCCAGATTGCTCATAATGTAAACACATCAGTAAAATAAATTACAACAACAGAAGCACTGCTTGTGCTACTGAAACAGTGTCCTTGAAACAAAATGACATGCTATTTCTGAGTTTTTATAAATAGATTAATTGTATTAAATCAAATTAACATATGTAAAAGGATTAAAAACAATCTGTGACAGCTAGTGTGTTTTCACAGTACGAATTAGATTTTATGAGAGATTAGAAAAGAATATTGAAATAGACAATCTTCGGTTAAATTAAGCATATTCATGTATGTGCTACAAGATGCAGTGTATCAACTTTCATACTGAAGACATGAAAGGAAACTTACTGCTCCTGAAATGGGCATTGATCATTTGTCCTCACGCTTTGAATACAAGATACAGTAGATGTATGTTTATAGCTGAAATACATTTACTAGGCAATAAATATGGACCTTAACATTGAAAATTCTTTTTTTACTGTGTCCCCACGATTTGGATATCTACACTAAGGGATTGAGAAAGCGATTCACACGAAGGGTTTGAGCTGCAATCAACGGTTGTTATATTGTTACGAGCCCTTTATTTCACACTTTATTTACTTTTTAATGTGCCGTATTGTACTTCACAGATGTGATTAGGTGCTATTTCTTAGTGTATACAGGTGCAACTGCCTGTTGGGAACCGCTGTCCGAGGAAAATCCTTGGCCTTCTTGTGGATATTTTGCTAGAGTCCACAGCAGGCTGTAATGGACCATCATATTAACACAGCCGGGTCCCTCCGTTTTAATGGGACTCACACTGTGTGAATCTTACCAGGTTCCACCTGTTTGTAAGAGACGCACATGACTGAATCAGTGACTCTACCTGCGTGCTTCTAAAAGGCGATTGTGGGGCTTTTATTTTAATAACATTATTGTGGCAGTGGGTATCCTGAGCTCAACCCCATTGATTTCAGGTCCGGGGACCCTCTGCTTCCCGAGTTATAGGCCCTGTTAATGGGTGCCAGTATCCCACCGGCCATGTTTAAATTCTCCAGTGTCAAGGCCCACGTGATCGGGAGATGTAACTAAAGCAAGCAGATACCGGCACCCCATAATGGGGCCTGTAACTCGGGAAGAAGGGGGTCCCCAGACCTGAAATTAATGTGATTCAGCTCCGGAGATCCCCTCCTACAAAACTGTGTTATCAAAATTAAATAAAAGCAGCTTCATCACCTTAGCGGCTAACTGCTAAGACATAGAAGGGGTTAAGCCAGAGTACCTGGTTTATTGGGGTAGAGGGGGCTATTGTGGTTAGGTCTACCGGGAAGGTTGCGGGAGAGGATAACATTTTCATTACCTTAGCGGTAGTAACCAATATGGTAATGAAAGGGTAAACCCCTCCCACTACCCACCCGGGAGGCCTAACCACCTACCCTTGGGCAACAACCCCCTTCACTTACTACCTCCTGCCCCCAGTGAAGATATCAATAAAGTACATTGAACAATCCTCCTCCCCTCAGCACAGTAATGGGCAAAATCCCTATTATCCATATCAGGATAATAGCTCATTTTCCCATTTAAAAAAAAAAACATAACCAAAACATTACCCAGCCAGCATATAGTAAATTAAAGTTCTACTTACGCCTGCCAGAATGAAGGCCGTCCTCGTCCTCTTCTTCTTCAGTGGGCACCAACAGTAAAATTTAAAAAATCTACTGTAACTACTGGCGACTAACCCCTTAATCGCTTTAGGATGTATTAATACTGAGTGAGATACATTCTAAGTTGCTTTATGTGAAAAGAAAAAACAAGTGCACTGATAGTGCTGGATGTATATCCTATGTCACTTACTCTCAGTTTTAAAACTTTAAACCTTGGCTATGGCTATTATTACTGTAAGATAATAACCTTGAACTGGAAAAACATGGATATAAACAAAACAGTTTATAAATAAAAACTTCCTGCAAAAATAGCAAGATGTAATATATAAGATGACACTTTTTACCCATTACGTTTACTCCATTCATTTTGAGTGACATTACTAGTTCATCTTAATCAGGAGGGAAAAGATAGGTAATGTTCATTACAACATAACTTTGCTAAAATTACATTGTGTCACCCTCAAATACCACTCTTCTTTGCTGGCATCCCAAGTTGCTAATATACCAACCCAAACACACATGTATACAACATATGGAGAGCCACTTGTGCACAAAATGTAACATACCTGAGATACATGGGAAATATGCTAATTTTGATATGCACAATATAATCAAATGACTTAAATGAACATATTTTCCAGGTGTCTAAGGAGCCTAAAAAGGAAGAAGGCTATTAGAAAAAATATTAATGCCTGCATATTTCAGGGGGAAACTTAATTTACTTTAGCGACCGTGAACTCTCATTAGATTGTATTGAAAGTTAGAATTGAGAGGACAAAATTACACCGTTTAGCATTAGAAAATAAAACACTACTTGGACAGTGAAATTAAACCTACAAAAGTGGTGCTTAGTTATACTAAGTGCAGAAAGACACAATAATTGTATAATTCAACTCAAACAAGTCTTATAATCACATATAACTGTCAGTTATTGATAAAGCATCATTAAACTTTTCAAAGCATCCCATCATTATAAGATTATAAAACTTTACCAAAAAGGTCAATAAGAATTTTGATCAGTTAGTGTTAGGACCTGCAAATTTGGTCATGCCTTGTTGTGGCTCGCAGGCTTATATGCTTTAGCCAAAGGGTTAACTAAATGACCTTTTTTCAAGAGATATATAGGTATTTCACTGTGTATTTTGTCACATTGGATGTTGCTCTGGACTTCTTTGTTTCTTTTTGATTTTTGTGACCAAGTGCATTACTTTACAGTTACCACACTCTTTACCATTTCTACACTCTACCTTAATCATTAGTAATATTGTTTGCCCACTCCCCCCCCCCTCCCGTAGTGTCAACCCTGTTGCTGATCTTTACAGTATGTAATCTGCAAAAAGGCATACTTTCCCCTCTAATCCATTTGTAATGTCACTGATAAAGATATTAAAGAACACCAGTCCTAGTACAGATGCCTGAGGTACTCCACTAGTCACATTCCCTTCCTCTGAATGTACTCCCTTTACCACAACTCTCTGTCACCTATTATTCAATCAATGTCTTATCCATTCTACCACCTTAGAATCCAAGCATTGCAACTTGTTTATCAGTTAAGATACATCTACTGCTTCAATTTGATCTGACATAGAAAAGAGATGACAGACACAGGAAAGAGATGACAGACATAGAAAAGAGATAGCAGACATAGAAAATAGATGACATACATAGAGATGAGACATAGAGATACATCCAGCCCTTGTTGACCCACCGCTAGATGAAGGCCTTCCCAATGATCTTCCAGGTACTGGGTTTGCAAACTACTCTTCGTGACATCGCTCAAACAGATTTTCTGATTTCATCCTGCTGTTTTTCTTTTGGTCATCATCTTGGTCTTTTAATTTCCCTTGGAATGCAGTCAAGTATCATATTTGTCCAACGATGGTAATTTCTTCTTGCACTATGTCCGGCCCACTGTCATTTTAATTTTGTTACCCTTGTGGTGATGTCACAGACTTTAATTTATTTTCCTGTCTCATCAGGTAATACCCAGTATACATCTTTCCATGTACAGTATATGAACATATCGTGTATTTGGCAGTTTGTTAAAATCTCTGATCTTCTAGAACAGGAATGCACAACTCAAATGTTTACATGGTCCAGAATCAAACTTGATTAAAACGAAGCAAGCCAGAATGCAAAAGTTGTGTGTCTATAATACACGCATAATTAAACACATAAATCTTTTATTTTTTTGACTGCAATTTTTTTTTACCATTAACAAATATAATGTACTTTTAGCGCTGCTTCCCCCACTCTCTGGGAGATGAAACAGCTATTGAGTGTAATGTGGTGCAGTTTACCTGTAGGCTCACAGGAGGCCTGAACCTCCACTGCTGGGAGCCTGGGGTGTACATGGTTGATTCCGGTGACAGCACCTCCACCTGCGAAGGGTCCGGGTAGTACCAGATATATCCCTTTCACAGGATCCAATACAATAATATACACTCAGTATATGGAAAACAGTTTTACTGAACAGGTAACTTATACGCTGAATAAATTATACTATTGCACCTCACATATGTACATGGAGAAGCAATACCTTCACAATACTCTGCTGCAAGGGCACCAGTGTCCCAGTGTCCAGCCCCAATTGTCTCTCCCACCCCAAGTGTGTGTGACAGCGCTGCCCACAGTAAGAGTGTATAGTTGATGCACTTGTTGACTGTCTGATACCTGCCACGTGCTCCAGCTCCTGGTACCGCTGATTAAAGAAAGGGGCCCGTCTGTCCCACGCCGTCATTGTCAGTGATGTCGTCCACCTCTATGTGGGGTGATATCCAGCTGGAGGGTCCCACCTTAATAGTCCCTGCCTTGCGGTGGTGGTCTCAGCCCAGGCCACAGGCTGCTGATACTGCGCAGCGTCTTGATGCTGTGTCCCTGACACTGTACACACTACAGGGGCAATGTCCCTATCTAGAGGGGCTGTCCTTTTAGTAACCATAATCTAGTGGGAGTCGGGGTCTCTGGCCTAACTCAGGGGCCACTGACACCCTGAGCACAAACTCACCCTTCTGTGTCCCAGCTCCAATTGGCGTGGTCCCTGAAGTGCGCCAAATGTTTATATCTTGGTGCAGGGGATTCTGGCAACCCTAATGGCTGTTGGCCGGCATGTGATCCTCAGCCCCAGTGGCTTCTGGGGCATGTAGTTCTCCTGCGTAGCTTTCCTCTAATGGCCGCCGCTGTCCTGAGGCTCTGCGCATGTGCGAGGTGTACCAACATGGCCGCCGCAACTATTGGGCCAATGCACATGCGTGAAATCTCACTGCGCATATCCAAGATGGCTGTGCCCTGCAAAGGGAGCCGCCGCGAACCTCTGGCGACTTGCTCGCCATCCTGACCACCTGCATTGCTCCCCACACTCCCCCCCAGTCTCTGCTGCCAGTCGCAGCAGGAGGTAAGGGGACACAGAGGGACCTGGCCACATACTCATTGTGAGATGTTGCACCATTTTGAACTTTTCCACTGATGTCTGGAGTAATCCTGGTCATCGCTGTTTTGAGAATGTCTCTTAAATGTTGATCTGTCAAACGGAAGAGACATTTGTTTAACTAAGGGAGAAGGTTTGCTCGCCCTCCCTTCTCTCTCCCTATCTTCTCTCTCTCTTTCACTCCTCCATCTCTCACTCATTTCTCCTCCCTGTCTCCCTCCCGCCCGTATCCCTTTCTCTCTCTCCCTTATCTCTTTCCTCCCCTGCTTCCTTAGCTCTCTCTCTCTCCCTCTCTAGATGAGGGGATTCATGATCCTAATGATTCAAATCTCCCACTTCCCATGCATCAGATCCAGTGTTTCTCCTGCTTCTACTTTCTCTATGTATTCAGGGGGCACCCACGCACTGACCTGCTGCTGTCTGTGTGTGTAGAAGATCAGATGAAGCAAAATTTGAATGTGTGAACAGGAAGAGGGAGAAGTGACAGGGGACAAGTAGTTGCAGCAGCAGCAAAGACTTAAGCGGGCGCTACCATTGGCCCGGCATGCCTCGTGATAGTTCCTGCTGCTGCAGTCGAGTGCAGAAGCAATCTGGAGGGAACAAAGACGCAGACAGCTGCTACAGGCCAAGCACCAAAAGCCATCTCTGGTGGACCAGAATGTGCTACATCTGTAACATCAATATGAAGTCACAGATCCTCACCCGGTGCATCACAACCTCGTGGGGATTGATGTGTTTTTTGAAAACATAGTATATTTTAACACTCTTGGGTAGAACAACTATAAATTGCCGAAAGATATTGCAATCCCTACCTTATTGTTGTTGACTAGATTGTGGTTCTCATCATGTGTATCCCCCTCCTTCTTATAGCCTTGAGCGAACTGACTATACTGTATTTCAGTGACCCAAACCTTTCTGCGCTCCAAGCATGAGCGCCGGGTCTCATTTACATAAGCGCCAAGCGCCGGTGAGCATGTGTGCCCACGCACGCGCGCACGCGCACCGCATCTATATATGTAAGTAACCGCGGCAAGCGCCGCCCGCTCAGCGCTAGCGGGGACGCAGTTAGAGAATGGCCTTGCTTGAAGGCAAGGCCCCCTCTTAATTAATTGATAAAGAAAATGTGCGCTCTGTCCCTTGCTAATTCTCCCTTTAATAATGGGTCCTCTCTGCTGCTCCCAGTCTCCCGTGATCAGCGGGGTACACTCAGTCACAAAAAAATACACAAAAGTAGGAGCGTATGAAAGGAGACAAAACCGAAATTAGTACATAAAATCTTTATAAGTAAAAAGACAGAACATATAACACCACATACAGGTAAAGATCACAATGACCTAGTGGTCTGTGACATCCACAAGGGACGAGGAACTGCTACACAGAGCCTCACAACAAGATGTTCTAAGCAATCCCTAAGAGTATTAACAGGGAAGGAGTCAGGGGCTAGATGATAAAAAGCACACAGCGCTAACGTGGACGCAGCCAGAGAATGGCCTTGCTTGAAGGCAAGGCCCCTCTTAATTAACCAATTCTAGCTTGCAAAATAAAGAGTATATATTAGGACCGATATTATGGACACCATGGCCAGTTTTATAATATAGTACTGCAACCACACAATTCCATTTCGCAGTACCTGATGAGCTGGCACTCTAGGAGCACTATCCAACAAGAATCGGTCAGCAACAGTGTCTAGGGGGAATATCTGGAACAGACAATGTAGGTAAGAGCCCAGATGGAGGACCATCTCAAAGAACCTCTGATTCTTATATTGTTGCAGGAGGACCTGTTCTCAAGATCCATCTATCTCTCAAAAAGATCTGTTATATCTTTTTTTTTGTATTACAATGTCTTGCTCCTTGTTGTTTTAACTGGAGACCCTATTGTCATATTTTGTCCTGTTTGACAATAGAATAAACTACAGTGTAGGGGGTCGATGTAAGAGCTCTCTTTTGAGATCTGTATTATTGGATGTGAACCTCCACTAGTTGTTTAATAATAAACGTATAGATTTGGGCCTACCATTTGGGCGCGTCCATTTCCATAACGCTACATCTCATCTTGAAACAGACCTGTCACTAGGCCTCATCTAGCAGCATGCAGTGAAACTGCTCCACTTTGAAGGTTTTTTTTCTGGATTTACAAAGTGATCGATTCTGACTGCGGCTTTTACCAGATTACTGCCTAGTGGGAGTGATGGACATGCTCTCTGTGGACTGCATAATGCAGCTGGCAACCATGTGAAATTCACCTTCCTAGATGGTGGTGGTACGATTCTACAGCATGAAGAATCATTCCTCAAATAACAAATTTACAGTAAGCTATTGTTTACGACCAAGCTGGATGGGGCCAGTAAGTCCAAATCTTTTCATTGATTTTTGGTAAAATAAAAAACTGTAGCAGATGTATTAAAGAAAGAATTCCATTTGAAATCAATAGGATTTTTTTCTTGGGTTCATCTGGAGCAGTGATTTTGTTCTAGAATTGCACATTTTTTCCTTGATACATATGCCCATTTGGCCTACATCCACAAAAGGATGCTAATCTTTAGCACCCTTTTGTGAATCTGGGCATTTGTCTTTTAAGATGTCTGTTACCAATATTTACCAGTGTCCCCGCTGGACTGCAGAAGTGTTTCCACACTTTTCCTAAATCATCCAATAAATCAGGAATGCCTCATTGAATGTGTTTGGAAATAGAGAAGGTTTGAAACGTTGGCTTACAATGTGTAGATAATGATTGTGGGTCTGGTTTCGATCAAAGCTAAGACTTCCAAAGACTCAGTTGGGTTCAGGTTCATTGGAAACAAAAAAGGATCATTCTGATATAATGCATGTGCACAGAAGAGGGTGTTCATTCACTGAGTCTCAGACTCTGATAATACAGACTTTGATAGTACAAACTCTGATAATACATATCGGAATGTTGAATCTGGTTCAATATTTGTCAAAAATTAATATGATGCTACAAATATTGTGTTTCTTTACAATGTTAAGCATTTTTTTTGTATTTTGTAACTTTCTGGGTTTTAACTGGACCCATATGAAGGAAGAGAGATTTCACTGTCTTGAAACATGCATAATAACACCATTGAATTCATTTCATGTTGGCCCAATATAATGTATCAACTTTCTGAGCTGAGCTGTGTTTCTATGAAAAGAAGAGAAAATCAGAGGCAGCTCACTTATGACCTAACTATTGCTTCAAAAACATAGAAATAATCTGTAGAAAACAAACACAAAAAAATTCAGTTTATTAAATATTTGTCTGCAAATTCTTCTTACATTATATTAATGAGATAAGCAACATCTGTATTATGCTAAGAGGTTGTGCTGAAAAAGTAAAATTACTGTATATAATACAACCCCTTCTCTGCTGTATAACAAATAACGTGTGGCTTGTTTATTCTGTGCCCCCTTTAACTCTCGAGGATTAGAGAGGACTGCAATGTATTGCATCCCAATGGGTCAAAACATATTTAATACACAGCAAATGTGTAGTTGACAAAGTGAGTGATTTGTACAGGTAATAAGTAGCAGTCTGAAGTTCTCGCCATATTCAAGATTTTTCAATGCAGAAACAGGTCCTCAAAACACTTTTTTTTCATCACTTTGTGACAAAAGAGATAGGATTCTATGAGCTATGACACAATTTATAACATTCAAGGATTGGAAAGTCACCCTGAAATTTGCATGCTCATGAATAAATGAATAGTAGTAAATGTGTGCTACGGTTTAGCATCCTTTAGTGGATCTGGGCCCAAGTTAAAATGATCACAGTAACATGTTGAAAGGGTTAAAACTATATGGATTGATTTAAAAAAAATGTTACATACAAATTAGTGCAAAATATTGTAACATACATTTCTCCTTCTACCAATAGAAAAACTAGGGATCTCCCGGATATTACAATTACTTGCTATTAAGAAGTCTATGATTACAATTGAAGTAGACTATATAAAAATGCAATACACTGTGGATGAAATATTTGTCCCTCAAAAATTAGAGTATAACTTTGATCATCTATATAATCACATTGGCAACATATGGGGCAAGTATTACTCCAATAAACTGCATTAATATTTGAGAACATCTGAAAGTTCAGCTGATTTGTAGATAGAGATCAATGAGACTGGTTCTGTATTTGAATAGTATCACGACTAGGCCACATACTGTACCTGGTTTGTGTTCTTCTACATACTGTACGGTATTGATAAAACCTGCCCATTAAAATGTTAGCTATTAAAAAGGTTTTCCTTTTTTCAATCGATTAGCTACTCTCTCTCTGGATACACATTTTTAAATGAATGTTCTGTGTTTAAAGGCTGTTATACTGTATGTTCTTTAAAAACATATTTTATTTAACAACAACTAAAAGTGAATGTTTAATTCTCCAAAATACATCATCAACTTTGTCAATCCGGTGATTTATTTAGTTAACAGTTCCTTAAATGTACATTTCCAGCAACAGTAGTTTCTTCTTCTTTCACATGTAAGGAGTGCTCCACTCTATTACTGGGATTAGCTTTTTCTTTTCTCTGTTCTATTGGTATATTTAAGTATTAATTACAAGCTAGCACCCATTTACTACCATCACTAGGTCACTAAATACTGTTCTGGGCAAAGAAAAGTATTTTTCTGTTTTTGGAACTAGAGGGTAACAGGAGCTAAAAAAATAATGCAGTTTAATGCCAAAGAATCACCCGGGTTCTAAAGCTGTAAAAAAAATATTTTAAAAAAAATCCATAATTAAAAAAAAACTTGATGCTTTAAACAAATGTATCCTTTACCCCAGTGAAAATTTCACTTTTTGTGGTTTTTCTTTTTAAAGTGAAATAAATGTTATTTTTGTGTTTGCTGTTTACTCCACCATTGTTCTGTTTTGCGACACATACATTGTGCATGTCTGCTTTTTGTTAGAGGACATGGGATGGTGAAGGAGAAGAATGGACCCTTTGCTTCTGAAGGAATTGAGCAAGTTCTTCTAAAAACTCAGCACAATTACTATAAATAAGGTGCTACAGTATGCCTCACTCTCATGCTTTAGATCATCCAAGGAATCTAACAATTATTGTTTTTTTCCCCACCGTTTCTAGATTTCTCTAGTCACTCCAGTATGCTTCACCGTCACTGCTCCTGTCCACTGCCAGCATGGACAGGGTTAACATCTGGAATAGAGAGACAACTTCAAAGGCTTGGCTATTTTCAGCACCAACTCCCTGCATCTCTGCTGGACAGGGGGTCTGTTTTCTTTTCAGCTGTGTTCACTTCACCTCAGACACACTTCGATGCAATACCCGAGTCGCAGCACAGGTGGCAGCAGAAGGGCAGTCAAAGGGTGTTAGCCATTTGCTGATGTTAAAGCTGCTCTGTTATTGATCTTATGTAAAGTAATGCACGTGTATATTGAAGCATTTCCATCTTCACACACTACCCGTTCTCACTGCTCTACCTCTTTATAGTCCCACTTACTTCTTCCCCAATGCTAACTCCTTCACAAAACAAGCAGCTATCAGACACACCAACCTACTTATCCCCTGTACCTTATGTTTTCATGTACCCTTCCTTACACTGTAAGTTGTATGGTCCTTGTTTTAGGGCACTCCTTACCTACTGTAACTATGTATATTAATGCTTGATATTTTATTGTTTTTGTTCTCCAACCTTATTGTACTGAGCTTCGAAATATGCTGGCACGATATAAATATATGATAATATTTACCCCTTTAATCATATTGCTGCTATTGGTTCAGTTTGATGCTAGAAGGAACTCCACATTTAATTACTTTTTTTTTAGATCACCTCTTTCGGTAAACAAAAACAAATATTGACTACGCAGAGATAGATACTGTATTCATTACATGTTGTTTTGAGCAGCTTGATTACCATTCCAAAAAAACAAAATAGACAAAAATATATTGCGTTAACGTTTTTGTTTGGCTATTCAGCAATATTCATTTCTCACGGACCCCGGATCATTGGTTCCCAGGTCCAGTCCTCAAACCCCCCCCCAATAGGTAAAGCTTTAAGAATGTCTTTGCTTCAGCATAGGTGACTCAATCAGTAGCTCAGTCATTTGGCTTGAAACACCGATGCTGAATCAGAGATGTCTTTAAAACCTGAACTTTGGAGATTTGAGGACTGGAGTTGTGAACCACTGCCCCAGATAAACCTCAAATGAAGTGATCTAATTTTAGTCAAACGTCTATGATACTTTTCATGGAGTCTTGATGATACCATCAAGATGCATTGTTAATATGCAACACTTCTATGTGCTAAGCTCTTTTCCTGTAGGTCATAAATAATTTTAATGTAACAACGTACTATTTGGAACCCAGAGCATGAAACACTTATCTCCACCTCGCAAACTATCACCAGTCTGTGTGTTTTTGTCAAAAGTTTCCCCACGCAACACTTCTACTCCCTCCCTTACCTTTATTGGCTATCTGATATGGACAGGGTGGGACACTCGTTAAGGAAACACCTAATCAGGAAATACTCCCTTACTCAGAGGCCTCCAAAATGGATTTTGTGTTTTCTATAGAAAAACAAAGTTTTAAGCATAGTTACAAATATTTAGGTTTAGGTTGTTAAATTCTTTATAATATTTTGTTTTTTTAGATAGCTACCAGAGATAGTACCTTTAGGTTTCAGTAAACATGCATGAATTACAAATTTAATGAATTTCACTCTAGATATGGTTAAAAGTCATAGATATTATTTAAAACTGTGAAAAATAAGTAAAAGGCATTAGTCTTAAAGCACATGAATACAGATCAACAGCCAGGTGAATGTAAGCAATTTAATTTTCTGGTTCAAATTTCTTAATCCAGTCCTCATCAAAAATCATTGGTAATTTTGTCTTCTGTGACATAACAATAGTTGCAGTCACTGGATATCTTAAATTCCCGCCTCTGGGTTCCTCTAAGTACCAACTTTATTATCAGTAGTGGGCACATATCCTGGTATTTTGTTTTTTAATATAGCTTATAAAATGTTTAAGGGTTTTGGTTTTGCCTGAAGTATATTGGTTTTGATTTTGGAGAATATGTGAATTCAGTTGCATAAAGTCATGTAATCTGAAACGTTTTGTTGTTTCCTATTTAAGTATTTATGTAATCTAAAGTATATTTTGTAAATATTATAATAATAAAAAGAATGGGGTTGCTTATTAGTGTTGGTCCAAATAAAACTCATTAGGTGGTACAGTGACACTGATAGGGACACCGGTCACATGGTGATATAGATTCTGCCCACATAATGACAGTGTAAACATGTACTGTAGAGTCTTTGATGAAAGAGTACAAATTAAAAAAAATGATCAGCATGACATGGAAACATCTCATTGTGACATTATTATTACAGTAGGACGTTATCATTTTTTGACAAAGTGTTAAAAGCAAGAGAATAAAAATGGGACTAAAGTCTTGTTGTAGTTGTGTCCCGTTGTTTGGTTCCATGCATGTGTGGGATATATTTTACAGGCAAAGGGACTCAGGCCCCCACCTTAAGGGAAGGACCATGATTGCGGGGAAGGACCCCAGACAGTATTGCGGGGAAGGACCATGATATGTGACATATCACTATGGGCTGTAAACCTGCTTCTGGACTTGGCAATGTTATACTGTAAATCACACTATTATAGACAAGGTCCGGGCATTTCTAGCTAAGGAGGAAACCACCATGGACGAATTCCATAGCGTGATGTTCCTTGAGGTGCCTACATCCTCTACGGTTATTGCCCCTTCTTCCCCCGAGGCCATCATCACTGCCATGGGACGGTTAGTGGATAAATCCATGCAATTCAAATGGTGGGGCAACTACTATAGGAGGTTACGACTTTATGAGTTGAACAGAGCAGGCTATGCAGATGGTGCAGGACTAGGGGGGCTTAGATCAAGACAAGAAGGTCCAGATCATGGAAAGCATGTAGGGGCCCCTGTTAGCCATAATAAGATCAGTGAGGGAAGGAAATGAAGATAGCTTCTGTGGTGAATACCTACGAGCATTGGAAAACACATTTGGTACCACTGAGAGCAGAGAGGAAGTATATTTCTGATTTAGGGGAATGTATCAGCAAGAAGGTGAACAATTATCTGAATTCCTGCATAGGCTCGTGGTACCTTTGCTTAAAGTGGTGAGGAATAAGGGTGTTGCGCCTGTCCTGTCCAGATTAACTGCCCCAATAGAACAGCTAATTTGAGGAGTGCCATTCGGAGATGTAATGACCCCCTACCTATGACTCTGTGAACGGAAAGAGCCTCCGCCCAAGTTTCTAGAACTATTGTGAGAAATAAGGGATGAGGGAAAACAGATGGCACTCTGCCTAGCCACAGGGTGGCCCGCTAAGGGCATATCTGACAGTAGTTAATGGGGAATAGGAGATAGCACTGCAGGAGCCTGGACTGTAGAAGGGGGGTCACCACGATGTGTGACCCCCAAAAGGCCTAGTGATTAGCGGCTGGGAATAAACAACGTAGATGAACTATCTGGAGAAATGCTGGAATTGATGACTGCCATGTGAATGGAAGAGGTGCTTAGTGAGAAAACTTGACAGGAACGCCGGAGAGAAACACAGTGGCCACAACATAGAGAGTCGAATGCTAGATGGGGAAGGAATCCTTGGGGAAACTGCAAGCCAAAAAATGGAGGGTCGGACTTCTGCTACAGATGTGGAGAATGGGGCCACTATGCCAGCCATTGCAGAAATTAAGAGAATTTCCCACATCTCGTTAAACCATTCTTCTGCTCCTGCTCTAACTCAGAAAATGACTTTGGGACCCAGTGAAGAAGCATACTTGGCCCTGGGTGCAGAAAGGCTCCATTCGTACAGCACCAGCAGGAGACCAGACTACTTCCCATATGTAAAAAGTGCACACCACAAACAGGACGGGGCCGCGAGGCCGAGGTGGAGATTAGTAAATACCGACCCGGAGCCAAGCGGCCAAGTCAGGTGTGCAGGTTCACAGTCGTGTAGCCGGGTCAGGGTAGGAGAAGTCAGGTAGTAGATATTCTCGCCGTGGCCGAGGGTAAGAAACTGGAGGGTAGTAGGTGTCACGTAGCCGAAGTCGAGGGTAGCAGAAGGTAGTGTAGTAGATGTCTAAGTCGAGATCGAGAATAGGAGACTGTAGAATAGTAGGTAAATATCCATGTTCACGGTCCAGGTGAAACTTTAAGGTAAGACAGGCAGAGCAAGACAAGGCAGGAGAAGGAACAACAGAGTGCTTGCGACCAGCACAACATCACAAGAAACAAACTATTATGCTCAGCCAATTGACAGATGCAAAGGCTGCGCTTCTAAAGGATAAACAGCCAATAGAAATATGGCTGCATGACAGAAGCAGGAAGTGAAACCAGAGCCCTGTTTCGCTGCTGTGAAGTGTGCACACAGCAGGTCTTGAGGTGATTTAGTTGCAGCAAGTCTGAATCAAACTCTGGAGCAGAGCCTGCGCCCCATCCTCACGCCATATACAGTACCTTGAGGACTTCTGGGATCATCAGGTACCATCTCAGGTATTCATCATCTTCAAACCCTTGTACAATCGATATCTTAAACACCTAAGATGCAACCTCTGGAGGGCTGGGTTGTGTGGAGCCTAAGCTACACCTACGTGGGGTATGCTGTGGTGAAATTAGAATTTCAAACGTGGGTAAATGGTGTGTCGGGGCCTTTGACGGTGAATGCTCTCATATGCCCAAAGTCCGAAGTAAGGAAGAAACGGGAGTCATAATTGGGACCAAAACTAATAGATTTGGGCAACTAACCCAGTAGTGCCAAACTGTAGGCATAGCAATTATGGACAGATTGACCATTCATCCCTTATGTTTAAAGGCTTACAAATGAAAATAAAATAAGAATATGGCTCAGAGTGAGGGGCCTTTGGGGAAATCACCTGCATGGACCCACACACTGTCCGTGTGCCCCTCAACACTATACAGATGATAATGAGAAAAGTGAACCTCCTGATCAATATAGAGGGGTCCACCATCATGATGGACAGTCCCCCCCATGGAGGATATCCAGGAGGGCTGTTATAGTGAAGAGTGGAATATTATCCATACCCACAGGGAAGTAGAAACGATGGAGGTAGAAGTAAGAAATTAAACTGCCCATGATGTCTTAGTGTAAAGAGGCATGGTGGTGGCCAACCTATATAGCGCCAAGGTGATGGGTCCAGCTAGGACAAACAGAATTTCAGGTAGAAAATTAACCCAAATACAGTATGTTTACCTTCGGAGACAGTACTGCTCCATAAAAACGTCTATAAAAAAATGGTTCGATAGCCCAAAGTTTTCTCCACACAGGAGTAGGAAAGTAAAAGGAGGTAGAGTACCAGATTCGCCTCCATGCCCCTCGTCTATTCCGGGAGAGGTCACGAAGGTCGGTTCAAGCTGATATAGATAATGGGAGACACATCTACAAAAATTGATGGGGACTAGTATACTCTCGGAATCGTGCAGCCCCTACGCATCCCACATTGTGGTGGCCTAAAAAAACTGGACGATGAGAATGTGTATTGACTACCACACATTGAATAAGAGGACCACTCCGGATCAATATACCATGCCCCACATCCAGTAGAAGTTGCCTCTCACTGGGAGAAAATGGCATTTGGTTCTGGACCTCCGTAGCAGGTACTATCAGATTCTCATGTGCAAACAAGACAAAGAGAAGACCACTTTTATATGCCCATTAGGGCTTTATCAATTTGAGCGCTTGCCCCAAGGAGTGTTAGGAGCCCCAGCCACATTCCAAAGGCTAATGGAACACATTGTGGATTAAATGAACCTGTTATAAGTGCTAGTCTATCTGGACGACCTCATAGTCTTTGGAAAGACATTAGAAGACGAGGCCCAACTAAAGAAGGTGCTGGACTGACTAAGTGAGTGCGAGTTAAAGATGTCCCTGGGCAAGTGTCAGTTCTGCCAAACGTCTGTCACGTATGTGGAACACTTCGTGACTGAAGAAGGCGTGGCCATTGCATCTGGGCCTATGCCCCAACAACTGACAGAACTACGATGCTTTTTAGGATTTTGTGGATACTGCAGATGCTTTGTCAATAATGTTTCGGAGGCAGTTGACCAAAGGCTACTCACCACCGCGGGAAGATAGTATGGCAGCTGGTGCCACTACTCAAGACTAATTAATATAGTGGTTCCCAGCACACATGAAAAAACAGACAAAGGTGTCAATAGAAAAATAATGATATATTCAAGAATATTGCACTACATAAGCTAACCCTATTCGAGACTAAGAAGGAACTTTACTAGACCTTTACATGAAAACAAGGTCTAGGTCAACCTCTCACTGGTCTAGAGAGGGAGAGGGATGGAGGAAATACAAAGGGAAAAATAACCGAGGGGGGGGGAGAGGGGAAAACAAGGACAAAGGAAAGAGAAGAGGGTTGTCCACAGTATCAAACGCTGAAGAGAGGTTGAGTTATATGAGCAGAGTGTAATAACCTCTGTCTTTGGCTGCATGGAGGTCATTAGTTATTTTAGTGAGGGCTGTTTCAGTGTTGTGAGCAGTGCGGAAGCTAGATTGTAGAGGGTATAGGAGAGAATAGGTGTAGAAAATGGAGCAAACAAGAGAATACAAGACATTCAAGGAGGCAAAGGGCAGGAGGGAGACAGGACATTAGATAGAAAGACAGTTAGGGTCAAGCTTGTTGTTTTTGAGTAATGGTATAACTGTTGCATGTTTGAAGGTACCAGAGTAGAAGGGGGAGTTCAAAATGTGTGTGAGCATAGGGATTATAATAGGAGCAATAGGTTTTAGGAGGTGGGAGGGAATGGGGTCAAGAGGACAGGTGGTAGAGGGAGAAGAGGGGATCAGCAACGACACATCCTCCTCTGTTACAGCGGAAAAAGAGTTAAGGAAGGCAGGGGGAGATTTAGACAGAAATGTAGGATGAGAGGGGGATACAGAGGGGATGTCCTGATGTATGGATTCCACTTTTTCCTTGAAATAGTCAGCAAAGTCCTGAGGTGATATGGAGGAAGAAGAACAGGCAGCAGAGGGTGGTCTGAGTAGGGAGTCAAAGACAGAGAAGAGTCGGCATGGATTAGACTTGTGCATGTTGATTAGTGAAGAAAAGTAGGATTGCTTAGCTTGAGAGAGGATAGAGTTGAAACAGGATAGCATAAATTTGTAGTGAAGGAAGTCTGCGAGAGTTTCCTCCAGAGGCATTCAGAGGGATGAGTGCAGGGTCTGGGGTTAGAAGGGCGAGAACAGCAGAGAGAAAGCGGGGCATGCAGATCAAGAGAGGAGGTTAGGGCAAAGTTGTAGTTCTTGACCACGTTGTCAGGGTCTGGGACAGATCTGAGAGAGGAGAGGGAGGAGCGTGAAATGGCATCAAAAGCTGGTAGGTTAATTAAGTGCAGGTCTCTGCAGAAACGACGGGTAGATGGAGGTGGGGAAGGGGAGAAGGGAGAGAGAGAAAATTAGATGAGTGATGGTCAGAGAGAGGAAAGGGGTAAATGGAGAAGTCAGAGAGAGAAACGTTTTTAGTGAAAACCAGATCTAGGTAGTTCTTGTGGGTGCTGGCTGCTGTCCACTGTGGGCATGATGAGCACCTTGAATACACAAGTGAAAGAACAGTGGAGCCAGCATGTATGCAACCTGGTGCATGCATATAACTGTACTTGGAATTACTCCATTTGTTACTCCCCCTATTATCTGATGTTTAGACGGAAAGCCAGGTTATTAATTAACCTGTGTTTTGGAGTGACAGCAGATGACACGTCCCCTACCCCCTACATGCAATACATGCAGAAACTTAAGGAGCAACTGCAAGAGGCGTACAGACTGGCCCCCACTGTGGCTGATACTAACAATAGGGAAAAATAGTTGATATGATAAATGAGAACATGGCCATGAGTAACAAGTATATGATAGAGTGTTAATCGGACTATACTATACTATAAGAAACCCTCAGCCAATCCGGACGAGAGATTCTAAGTGCGAGAACAGCAGCTGTAAATTTGAAACGACCAAAAGATGCTCTTGGACAAATAGCAGCGATCCGACTTCAGAAATTTCAAGGCGAGAAATATTCTATGTCCCACTTTTCGGGCCGAGTTCTGAGAATAGAACATTGCGGTTGCGGCTGGGATTGCAAGCTGAAAACAGTTCCAGGACGTTTGGTACTAACTCCCGGTCAAGGGATTTCGGCATCTCCAGATGAAAGAGAGCGGTGGCGTGTGGAACTTCCTGATGATTTGAGTTCCAGGACATTTCGGGACAAGTCCTGATCAACCTAAAGACTTTGCTTCCTGTTCTATTTTACCTAGGAAAGTCTAGTTTTGTAGCTCAGACCCCCAGTTAGTGTGTTTTCTTCTGTATTTTGTAATCCACTGTGTGTACATCTGTTTCTATGGAATAAATGTCAATTTGCTTTACTATCTTGTTTTGCTCAGTGAATGATCCCGGTAAAAAGGTGTAAATACCTTGTCTCCCGTGACAAAAGTCTTGTGGTAGTTGTGTGTAGTTGCTTGGCTCCACACATGTGTGGCATATATATTACAGGCACAGGGTCTCAGGACCCCACCTCAGGGCCAAGTGTATTGTCAGAGGTATAGAATTAAAGAGGAGTTACACTAAAGTAATTGGCATTGCATGCCTCTCTTTTTTACATAGCCGTCTCATAATAACTGCTGCAGGCACGTCTCATAGTTCTGGGATATTGCACTTCCACTCTACCTGCTTTCACCTCATGTGCAGTTTATTCAAATAGCTCTTTTCCTGTAGCCAATCGGATTTCAATTCAAGGGGATTGGGGAGCCCCCTCCTCTTTTTTTGTCAGAATCGGTGCTTGCATAGCCACCTACTGTAGTCTGTTACAGCATTCTCCTTCTCCTCCCCTCTGCTTCTCCTTATAGCTGTGTGAGGCAGAGATAAAGTGTGCAGTATTCAGTACAGCATGTGCATGTGTCTGAGTGCTAGAGATCTGATCTCTCTCCCTCTTTTGTCTGCTCTGCAGCTGCTTTATATTTTTCTCTTCCTGCACAGAAACTCTTTTCTTTCAACTGTCTCCTCAATTTAATCCATGGGTCCCTCTCAGTGAAAAGCTCCTGCTTGGTTAAGAGAAAACTGATTTCCACCTATAACACTAAAAAGGACAGTTACTCTTTCACTGCAAAAGAAATCCTTGAACCCAAATTCATACTTTTCCCCCTTTTCTGCCCCCCTTCAATAAATCCTCACAGACGCCGGTGGAAAAAAAAAAAAGAGGGAAAGCTGTTCTCTGGGCAGTGATTCACTAACTTTGCTGGGGGAAAAAGCTGGGGAAAGCAATCAGGAAAGAAAGCAACACACATTGGCAGATTTCATACTTTTTCAGCGTCTGCTCCATGTGTTTAGACCATTAAGTGGATGGGGCAAAGAAGAGGGATGGGAGTGCACTGCAACTGCTGCCTTCTTTATCTGTTGTGTATCCTGTCAAGTAAGATCAGCACAGGTACTGTACGTTTACAGCTACTCATGTACTGTGCCCTGTATGTTTGCTTGTCTAGTTTGGCTTCATTTTTATACTTTCCACCACCCGAAAAAATTAAGGATATTATACCTGAAACAAAATAGAAAGGGAATGAAGAGGGACTGTTTAGTGTTTGGCATAGATTTGTTTTAACTACTGTACATGGTAGGGATGCACATACAGTACAAATTGTAGAAGTCATTAGGAACAGTACTGTACTAGCCCATTGCAAAATAATTAAACATTATATAGCAGCAACACAAATATTTTCTTCAAATATGTTGGATATACATTTTTTTTAAATTCAAAGCATTGTTTCTTCCAACATTACACTTTATTCAAATCACTGCACAAAAAATGTTGCAATTATTCAGCAATTAATGTTAAGCATTGTATCTTATATCCATGTTGCCCATTTATATACAGTGAATCATGAAGAACAAGAACATTTGCACAGTATGAAAAATGTAACAGTTCTATACTATATATATATATATATATATATATATATATATATATATATAAATATATATATATATATATACATATATATATATACACACACACACACACACACACACACACACACACACACACACACACACACACACACACACACACACACACACACACACACACACACACACTCTCTCTCTCTCTTAATAAATTGCTGCCTTTTTGCTAGAGGCAAAAAGCATTGTACTCTACGTGCCATGTCAAGTTGCTGCTATTTGTGTATTGATGCACTGTAAAAAATGTTCAACCATAAGCACAGTTCAAAATGTAGGAAATTAACAATTTGTGTGTGTTCAAAAGGAAAACAGTGTCAACTATAGATTCAAACTAGATATATCGTATAATATACAGTATTTTGTCCAGTTACTCTTTTCTTAAATTCTCCTGTTACCACCCCCAAATCTCACACTATCACAAGTCTATACACAACACATTCATACATTGTTGCTAAGTGATGCAACATATAGTTTCTTTTACTGGACATGCATTGCAAATTGCAGATGTTTCTGTCATCATAGGCTGCGAATATGCACCTATAACTGCAGTTTATAATACTGTACACACTTGCCACCACTGTAGATTCAAACCTAATACCATTAGCAGCTTTTATTACTTAACTCTTTTAATTTTCAAAAAGCTGGATAACATTTGTTCACCATTTTTTGCAACTAAAAACACACATCTGCAAAACCATTTTGGTTGTATATTAATAAAGCAAAAGGACACGCAGCACTCCTGTTTGTAATGATTTTTAAAAGATTTTTTTTAGCAATGTGGCAAATGTATGTAAAAGAGTTGATCATTAATTTTTTTGGCGATCTGGCATGTAAGTGATGCTCAGAACTGAAAGTAACATACCATCAAACTGATTTTGACACTAACACTATCCCACCCCCCCACCTTTGTTAAATGTAGAATATGCAATGCATGAATGCATAAACCCTATACTGATATACATTTCATGGTCATCTTAGTCCTCCAGGTTCTATTGCTGCAAGATGTCAATCAGAGTGTTAAGCCACTGAGTGTTAATGCAGCATCTGTTGTTTAGAGATGTGCGAAACGTTTGCAGGAGTTCGTGAACCAGGCTAAATTTGCTGAAATTGGCAAGATTTGCAAAACAATTTCACCAAGCACTAGGGAGTAAATTCTATATACTTCAAAGTGGCCTTTCGACCTGTGTTTGGACAAAAATCTCCTGTGTCTTCAAAAAAATGCCGGAATGGCTGTTTTAGAGTACAATATATAAAAATGTACACCAAAAAGTCGATGTGCCAGGTTATGTGGCTCTTTATATACTCTTATTATTCACTTAAGTTTAACTCACAAAAACTTTTGTGAACTACAATTGAACACATTCACTCATCTCTACTGTGGGAAAAAAGACATATGGAGGTACAATAACAGCTATTTTTGTGTTAATTAAGAGTAATACTTTACTCCATCCTAGATTTTATATAGTAATTTACATCAGACAATCTTAAGATCTTAAGATCCAATATACTAATATGAGATCTATGAATGAAAAAATGACACTATTTTCAATATGCAGTATTTGCCAAGTAGTGATCAATATTTGTACTGTAGATCTCACACCACCCAAATATATATATATATATGTATATATATATATATATATATACACATGTAGAGGTATCGGTACCGTGTTAGCCGAGCTTCAATAATCAAAAAATAAATAGATGATACCGTTCTGTGGCTAACGAAATGCTTTTATTTGTGCGAGCTTTCGAGATACACTGATCTCTTCTTCCGGCGATGTTACAATGAATGAAGCAAGCATCGCCGGAAGAAGAGATCAGTGTATCTCGAAAGCTCGCACAAATAAAAGCATTTCGTTAGCCACAGAACGGTATCATCTATTTATTTTTTGATTATTATATATATATATATATATATATATATATATATACACTGTATATACAATTTGTGTTTGTATGAACACTAAGTAAAAATTGTGCAAAAAACATCAATGGTTGAGGGCGTGGCCAGGACGCAGAGCGGAGCAATTGCACTTCTGCTCGTCTCTGTGAACCAAGGCTTAAAAAAGCCATTAAAATCAAAGAAAACTGGACTGAAACCCCAAAATTAAAGAACACAATAGCGCACACAGCCACCGGAGCCTGGCCAGGTGCTGCGAGGTGACTGCTAGAGGGAGAGAGTGAGCATGGAGTTTGCCCAGCGGAGCAAATGCCCAAGCACACAAGAGGCCCAAGATGGCCACTGTATCCATGCGGTGACTGTAACCTAATCTACAGACGGAGAAGCAGGTTGCCCTATCCTGGCCGGGGCGGCCGATCGTTTGTCGGTTGTAGAGGCGGGCCGCCGGGACACCCGGGAGCCGAGCAGATTAGGTTCGGGCCGCTGGGACCACGAGATGGCCATCGGGCCCATGAGCTTGTGATCGGGAGCCGGACTCACCCTGAGGAGCTGCGCTCTATCATACAGAGGTAGGCAGAAGGAGATTGAGGCCTTATCCTGCCCCCCATAATACCCTGGTGATCGCGTTTGGGATGGGTAAAGTGGGTAGGACTCGACTCACCGGCCAGGGAAGCGGCAGACACAGATGTGGACCCTAGAGCTGCAGCAGGGGTGTCCGCTGCCGGCCGTAGCGGTGGCCTTCTTGTTTGGACACACTGCAGTGGAGCCCCCAAAGCGAATAGCCCTGCATCACCTCCTGACCTGCGGGCAACCGCCTGGGGCCTTCTGCAGTTCAGCGGAGACCCCGCGACGATTCCCCCTGAAGGTGGACTGGTTACTGAAGGGCAGCAGAGGTGCACACTCAACCGACTTCCCCTCTTCCACAAAATGGCTGCTTTTGGCCTATGAGCCAGAGAGGAGGCTACTGAATTCACAAACAGTAAATCCTGTATGAGACCACCCAGTCTGAGCCCCCACAATGCATAAAGTAGTGTCACCGTCTCGTGAATCAGATTAGGCCAGACAGCAAAGTCAGAGGTTTTGGAGAAATAGATATGCAGGCAACCCCCGTCCCATAGTCCCATTCCCAATTGCAAAAAAACCCCACACATTAGCAGAATGTACAAGTGAGAGGGTGCAAGTGTGGTACAACTATAGTTGAGGAGACATGGCCAGGACAATCTTGGGAAACTGCTTGCAAAAGAAGATAACAGCTAGCCAGAACAGTGCAGTCTGTCCAGGTAGAAAAAACAGGCAGAAGAGAAGGTGGGAGGGGATAAAAAAAAAAGAGAGGACGAGGGAATTGGGCTCCACAAAAGAGAGAGATGGCTCCCAAGAGGCTACAGATGCCAGAGGCGTCATCTTTCTTTAACAAACAAACTATGACCCCAAGGCCTCCAGACAAAGAAAGGGACGCCCAGCCACTAGACCAAGATTCAAACCCTTACCAGATCAAGAGACGAGCAACAGGAATTATCTAAAGGCCTGGGTCAAGGAGATCAAGCAGACATTTCACGAAGAATTACAAAGGGCCATGAGCGTTCTTCGGTCAGAAATCTCAGCGGTGGAAGAGAGAATCACAGGGCTGAAAGAAGCTATGGAGCCCACAACAGAGAGGCATGGAGCCCACAAGAGAGAGGCAGGCCGAGGCAGACTCCGACATAGCCCAACTGAAGGAACATGTATCCCGACTCCAGGAATCGCAAGAGGAGACGGAGAACAGATCCAGGAGAAATAATATCAGGATACGCAATGTCCCGGAGGCATTCTCTGCCGAAGAAATCAAGCCTTATCTGCATAGATTGTTCCAAATCATACTCCCATGAACCTGCAACGACAAATTGGAATTGGACAGAGCCATAGTGTCTTCAGACCTAGAGAATTCGAAGGTAGAGGACCTAGAGATACAGTATAATAATACAGCTCCATTATTTCTCAACCAAAGAAGAAATTCTCAATAAAACCAGGAATCTGGACAAGATCTCCTTTAAAGACTCAGAGATACAGATCTTCACGGACATTGCACCAAAAACGCTGGCTGAAAGAAGGGAACGCAAGGATATAACAGCCTTTCTACAAAACAAATGAGTTAGATATCACGGGGACTTCCCATTCCGTTTACAGGCCTCATACAAAGAAAAGCAAGCTATACTGAAAAAAGTGGAAGAAAGCCCAGACTTCATTGGTGCTCTAGGCTTGCAGGTCCCAGCAGATCTGGCTACGAGATTAGGAGATGCCCTTACTCAACTGAGACGAGGCCCATGGTCTAAAGTCCCGACAACATCAAAGGGGAACCAAATTCCCTGACCTTGTCCTTCCAAAAACTGGCAACCATCAGCCACGGAGCCGGGTGAGAGGAGGATAGCCCGATCCACAGTGAGAGACTCTAAAACTAGAGGACACCGGAAAAGGAACAATCTCCAAACCCACAGAGGCAAGGACTCACAGACTGGAGTCAGAACTTTACTTATCTTCTGAGCTAGGACTTTGACTACGGAGGGGAGGCAGGAGGGATGAGGGAGGAGTGATGGGAGTAAGAGATCCACATTAATCCTTTACAGATGGGGCTGACCCCTCGATGCAGACGTGCCATGGCTTGGACAAACTGGGTTCTTAGAGTAGAGCCACTCTGACTGCAAGACAACGTTAAGTCTGATAGTTTAGACTAAATTATTCCCAGGTTTGGAGAATTCAAGCCGTCCCATATGCAATGAGGGGACAACCAGGAAGTGCAAAGGGGGATAAAAAGAGGAAATAAGGGGAACCACTCGTGCAGGGTCATTAGTTAACAATGTTGTTGTTTATATTTCTGTATTATATGCTTTGTTAAAGTTTAACCATCATTCTCCCATACGAGGTATAAAGTTTGACAGCCTCTCTGAAGTTTGCGATGTTCACCGCATACAATAACCAACACATAGCTGGGTAGAGTCAGCAAATGTGGTTGACAGAAGCTCACCAAAGAGAAAATACCATGACACACCCTACACACACTTTTTCTTAGACTCTTCATGATGCAACAAACCCACTGGCAGAGTCGAAGGCCCAAGTTAAATGAGGGCCCTATCCCGCTCCAAGTTATTGACCCCCATTGTTACTTTTGTTTTCCTCCCACTGTTTCCCCACCCATCCTAACTGGAATCCACCCACACCCATACAGACCAGGAAAGCTACAAAACAGAGGAGGGCACAGGACACAATGGAGCTCTCAAAAAGATAATTACATCAATAGGCCAGACAGTGAGAAATCCTCTATAAGATACTTTAACCAAAGGAATGGCTAGTGGTCTAAAAGTAATCACCCAGAACGTGAAAAAAATGGCTCATGTTCAGGGACCTAAAAGCCAAGCATGGAGATATATATGATTCAGGAAACTGACCTGAACAGAGAAGATCTAACTAGGCTATGAGACAAACATTTCCACCAAATCTATCATTCCCCAGCGAAAAACAAAAAGACAGGCATAGCCATCTTGATTAAAACCAATGTCCCCTTCGCAATCGAAAAGATAAGAGACAAGGTAGGCTGAATACTAATCATCACTGATAAACTATGTTTAACAGAATTAACAATGGCATACCTACACGCTCCTAACGAAGACAAAGAAACATTCATTAATGAAGACTTTGACACTCAGTCAGTATAGGAAATGGTACCTAATTATAGGAGGAGATCTAAAGACCATTATAGATAGTAATAAAGATAAGGTGAGAATACCTGACAAGGAACACCAATCAAAACAAAAAAACTCAAGGGCCTTGAAATACAATATAAAAACGTACAGGTTAGTAGACACTAGGAGGCTAATGAACCCCACAACCATTCTACTCAGCTCCACATAAACAATACACTCGCATTGACTATATACTCTTATCTAGGGACCTGGCCAGTCGTATTCTGAAAGTGGAGATGGATAATATCACTTGGTCAAACCACGCCCCAGTGTCTATGTTATTAAGGGATATTCACCAGAGACCAACCGGCGCCTAATGGCAAGGAATGACCTCTTGCTTAGACTACCAGAGATTAAAGACACTATAGGAGCAGCCCTACGAGAGTATTTTTCATTAAACGACGATGGCCAAGTAAGAGATAGCACTCCATGGGCCGCGCATAAAGCCACGCTAGGAGGTATAATAGTAAGCATCGCCTCACATAGATAAAAAAGAAAAAAGCAAGAGTATAGATAGACTAAATGACAGTATCAGGGAAAACGAAGAGTTGTTTCAACAAAACCCAACACGTGACATCAGGGGTAAAATAGAAAAAGATAGAATCAAACTTAAAGCTGCAGTTCAAGCTGCCGTTTTAAAAAAATATATATTTTTTTCCCCATTCAATATGTGCATTAATACAATCTGCACACTGACAAGTGATTAGCTAAGCTGCAGATCGATCCATTCTTCTGTAATCGATCGCTTGCTCAGGATTATTTAATTCAGTTCTTGCACACCATTATGGGCAATGTAGTCCAGCAATATTATGTGACTGGACAGTTACTAGATACAATTGGTGCACTGCTAGAGAGAGGGCGGGCTCAAGAGCCAGAGCCTATCAGAAGGGGAAGGGGGCGTCACTTTGGAAATGCTTCCTACATTAGAAACATTAAAAATGTCTTTAAAACATTTTTTTTAAATGCTACAAGTATTTTCTCATAGTACAGAACTGATTTATTAAAAAAAAAAACACATATGTAGGATATTGCTTGAACTGCTGCTTTAAGAACATACTGATTGAGGACACTGAGAAAGCAATGCACTGGACTAACCAGATCTTCTACTAGAAGGGCAACAAAGCAGACAGTACCTTGCAGCTAAACTTCAAAATAAAGCGGCCATCTTAAATATCTACAGCATGAAGAACAAACAGGATGTGTTAACATATAACCCTGCCAAAATCAATGAAGAATTTGTGACATATTATAGCAGTCTATACAACTTGGCGAAACATGCCCAGAGTAGTGCAGTCCTAGAAATAAAAATAGGCAAGTATATTAAAATGACTAGTCAACCTAAACTAAACATCTCAGAAGCTAATCAGTTAGGAGATATCCTAAACCATCAAATCCCTTAAAAACTACAAGGCCCAAGGACCGGACGGGTTCTCCAACATCTACTATAAACGTTTGAAGCTACACTGAAGTCATATCTAGTTAGATGGTTCACTAAAATATTGCAGGGTGAAGGCTTGCCGAACAAACTACTGGAAGCCTCAATTATCGTAATCCTGAAAGAAGGGAAAGACCCTTCACTATGCCCTAGCTACAGACCCATCTCTCTGATAAACACAGACATAAAACTTTTCGCTAAAATCCTGGCGTCCAAACTAAATAGGATATTAAACATTCTGGTTCACCCAGACCAGGTGGGATTTACTCCAGAGCGCCAAGCCTCAGACAATATATGTAGGATCATGAACATTATACACAATAGTAACATGAACCAAACACGCACACTGGTCTGGATGGAGAAAAGGCATTCGACAGGGTAGCCTGGCCTTTTATATTTTGGTTACTCAGAGAGGTGGGCCTTCACAAAAATGTCATCAATGCCATTAAAGTGTTATACTCCAACCCAACAGCTACGGTACGCACGTCGGGACACACTTCACCCCGATTCAAAGTCACCAAAGGCACTCGTCAGGAATGTCTGCTATCCCCCTTGCTGTTTGCTGTCTGTATAGAAGCAATGGCATAAAAAATTAGATCAAACCCAGAGATACAGGGAGTCCCCATAGGAGATTAAATATACAAAGTATCCCTCTTTGCAGACAACATCTTACTGTCTCTGACTAGCCCGAAAACATCTCTACAGAGCCTGTTTACCACACTTGAAGAATTTGGGAAGGTGTCAAACTTTAAAATTAACCATACCAAATATGAGGCTTTAAACTTCCATATACTCAAAAAAATAGAGAATGACCTGAAAAAGAAATTCCCTATAAAATGGAAGCAGGAAAGGATAAAGTACCTGGGAGTGTTTACCACAAAAAACGTGTGAGGGCATTTTGGTGCAAACTACCCAAATCTTATTAAAACTCTGAAAAAAGATCTAAAGAGTTGGTCGGGATACCAGATCTCATGGTCAGGCAATATCACTTTGGTTAAAATGAACCTACTACCTAGACTGCTGTAATTCTTCCAAGTACTGCCAGTAACGGTCCCAATACAAATCATCAGAGACTTAGACAGGGAGATAACGAAGTGTATCTGGAACGGTAGGAAACCCAGAATCAAGAAAAACTTAATGGTGCTTCCTCTGACCCAGGGGGGTCTAGACCAGCCAGACTTAGTCAAATACTAAGAAGCAGCCAGACTGAGCTCGCTAATCAATTGGTCGGTAGCGCCGAATACTAAACCGTGGATGGATATTGGGAGCTCGGAAGCCCGGACCGCAAATATGACAACACTTCTGTGGCTAATAAAGGAAAACAGATTAACACACTACAGGGAGCACCCGGTCTTAGCACACTCCTTACACATCTGGGACAAAAGCTGTAAATATAACCTAGCTCTGATTAGATCTAATCTTGAATTTCCTCCAGCATTTAATTCAAATGTTTATAAAAGCTGGGACAAAAAAGGCCTGTTTTCTATTGGAGACATGTAAAAAGCAGGCAAGATGAAGATATTCCCTAAACTAAAAGATGAATATGGAATCCCAAACGCGTAAATATTTCAATATCTACAGTTTAAGCACTATGTTTCCACATTACAACTGCGTGAGGCTTGGAATAACTCCCTTACTGCTTTTGAGAATCTCTATCAATCAGGGGAATACCACAGGGGGACAATTGCCCAATTCTACCAGACCCTAATACATCAATTTAAGGGGCAAACAAGCAAAAATATTTCAGACTGGGACAAGGATGTAAGCAGGCCCCTAGAAGATGAAGACTGGGAAGACATATACGACAGAGTGGCCAGAGCCTCTCGATGCTCATCAGTTAGAGAAACTAACCTAAAAATACTACACAGATGGTATTACACACCTGCGCGCCTGCACTCTTTTTACCCACCATCCTCCCCTATGTGCTGGCGCAACTGTGGCCAGGTTGGCACATATAAGCACATATGGTGGTCCTTCCCCAAGATTATTCTTTTCTGGGGAAAGATTAGGAGATTAATAAAAGGAGTACTGGGAATAGACCTGCCATTGGACATGGAAACTGTGCTACTTTTAAAACCAATAGAGGACATGGAGTGGAACATGGGCCTTTTAGTAACACAAATCCTGTTGGCAGCTAGGGCAGTGATTGCAAAGTACTGGAAGCAGAACGACCCCCCACCTATTATAGTATATAAAACACAAGCTGAATCACATAATGACTATGGAGAGACTCGCTAGCCTATTACATGATAGGCACAACAAATTTCTGACAATATGGTAACCCTGGGAGATGTACATGTGGCAAAACCCTAGATCGACCTATGTGGGCTGAAATGATGCTAACATAGATATGTGTATGTATATAACTGACTGTATGCTTCCTGTGTGGAGACCAAGTGGATGTAATCCCTCCCCCCTCTTTGTATTCTGTACCCACCCCCACACTTATGATTTGTAAAAACAATAAAATACAAGTTGGAAAAAAAACATCAACGGTTATTTTGGCATCAGTTTTTTTATATTAATTGTATGTTTTCAACTTACACGTATTAGTGAAATTGATGATTTGGTTTTTCAATGTACGTTTGTGTTGTCCCGGTAGACCAGACTTTTACCAGAATCGCAAACAAGAGGCAAAATGAGAGCTAAATAAACCTAGGTTTATTCTGTCTGAAGCCAACAGGGAACATCACAATGCACAAACATGCAACAACCCTCTGCTCCCCACTTCATGAACTGGGGTTTACGGGGGGACTACTAGCTTGCTAGTAGCAGGGCACTGCCGAATCCACTTAACCCTGGATGCCTCCTCGTTCCGTCCGTCTCAGCATATCCCAGTAATGGGGATAACTACTTCTCAGTCCAAAGTTCACTTTTCCAGTTGAACTAATGTCACAGAGAGCAACCATGAAAAACTGTGGAGCCCTGATCATCATCAGCCTCTATAGCTTCCCGGACTTCATCTGAAAACATGGAGAACAGGATACCAACAAATGAGCAGAGCTGGATTGCTCAATCAGGACAGACCAATCAGGGCTGTGTGTGGCGCCAGTGCCTAAGGGGCTTGGGAGCATGGGAAATTGGAACCAACCAATGGGAATCGAGCCAACGGGGCTAGGACTGATTCCGATTTCAGCTCCATACCTCACACAGGGTAGACACCTTGCAGCTGGGGCGACAACAATGCTCCGCTTTTAGAATATGTACCTCCCTCACAGGAGGGCTCGCCATTACCCACGTTACCAATGTACATAGACCCTGCACCTTGCTCCACAAATGGACTGGCTTTCTAACTCATTGTGCAGTATGCCAGCCACTTTACCATTCTTACTGGCCCAAGCATACAAATCACATAAAAACACATATAAATCACAAAAAAAGTTTAACACACTGTATACAGATACCTAACAGGGGTTTAGGCATTAACTGGACTGGCTGCCATTTTGCAGTTTTAATATGGCTCATGCATAGGACCGCCATCTTCGCTGGTAGGGGCAATAAGCAGGCTTAACCTTTAGTATACTGTGTCATGCTGCCCCTACCATTACAGGTGTAACCTAAATATAAAGAAACATGTTGAAAAATATGTACTGTAGTTTTTCACTACAATAATGTGAATCAGAGTAATAGAGTGGAAAAACTGTGGCTACAATAAACAAGGTAATGCAATAAGGAAGATGTCTATTACTGTGGAACAGCCATATACTGTATTCTCCATATAACCAAGAAATGCCCTTTTCATTTCTCATATCTTTCACAGGGCTGCTCTAGATTTCTCAGTTGGGTGGGAAAACATCAGCTTGTTATGATAAGTGTACTGTATGTTTGTCTGAAAGTTTTTAATAGTATGTTTAATGAGGCATGACTTTGTGTAAGCCCAGTGTTACCAGTGCTCTATTGTATATTTATACTGTATCTAATTTATAGAAAAATTGCTTTTCAAGAACCTCTTTTAACTGATATGTAACACCGGTTATCCTTTCTACAGGTCTGATGCACTTCTCTCAGTTAGATGAGGAATGGGAGGTTGTATTTCCATCTCTCTGGGGCTCCCAACAACCAAGAGGAGAAGAAAGGGATGATGTAGTGTTGCCAAAACATCCCGCAACCAACAGAAATGTTAGTAGTGAAGATCTCACTTCTCCACATAACCAGGCTGCTGTGAGTTCCCGGGAAGTGCGTTCTGTGTCTTCTCCTTTATCTACTCCCACATACCATCACCACCTTGATCAAGCAGAGGAACAAGATGATGAAGAACAGTATGAGTCTCAAGAGTTTTACCACTGGTCACCATTTCCTTTTTTTTTAGAGAGGAAACACATAAACCCATCTGCTCCCAGTGTGTCTTCTCCAATTTTAGCTCCTTCTATTGTCAAATCTACCAGCTCCTTGCCGCAACCATCAGAGACTGGTGGGAAGATGAGATTGAGGATCCCAGCCTTTGGGAAGGAGCTCTACCTGTTGTTGCAGAAGGATAGTCGCTTTCTGTCCCCAGGCTTCGTGGTTGAGGAGAGGCGGCGGGATTATAGAGGATCATCACCTGCAGGGGACACAGATAGAGACTGTTACTACAGTGGCTCTGTGCTCCGCCACCGAGGGTCCTTTGCTTCCTTCAGCACCTGTGGTGGACTGGTGAGTTGAAGCCATGGGCACAGTTTGCTAGGGGAGATAATTACAACATAGCACAGTTGGAGTTGACTTTGAGGTCAGCTTTCCTCTAATCATTAAATATATACAATTTTTTATGAAGTTGCATACAATTTTGCAATGGTTCAAGTGTAAGCATGGTGTATACTGTGAGACAATTCAAGTAGATTCAGTACCAGCTTTAAAGAGATGACAACCTAAGTAGAATGATTAAAGGTTCCATTTAGCTGGTGATGATATTTATGTTCGGTTTCCCATTACATATAGTAGAAAAGGCCACTGTATTGTGTACCAGGATGTTTCCCAAACCGAGGTTACTGTATACAGTATGTCAACTGGGTGCCACATACTGTGGTTTATCGGATCCCTACCAACACAAACATAACAAAATAGGTATTCTATTTGTTTACATCCCACCTGGCCTGGTTCTCTCTACTGTACATCATACTTTTTTTTTAAATTATCTTCAGATAATGTCACTGGATTCCTCACCGGTAAATAATCCTTAGATCACTCACAATGTTAGTTCACAAATATAACCGGTTTATTAAACAATAAGGTAGCCTATTTGGTTATTAAATTCCTTTTAGGAACACTTAATTATAGCTTCCATTTGCATACACAAGAAGTAGACAAACATTATATGAATAACACATAACAGAAAATAAAGAAGTAACCAACAGGGAAGTCCTCCATCTTTACATTGGAAATAAATTAGCCCTAGCAGTCAGGAACACGCCTTTAAAAAAAAAAAAAAAAATTAAATGTACATTTTATTTTGTATTTGGGTATAAAAAAAAATAAAGAATAAAAAAAAATAGTGGAAGAGAAAGAGATAGGCTGGGAAAGGTAAATTGTATACGTATATATTTATTTATTTAATCAGAAATGTTCAATACCACTTTTTTTAAAAGGCGATACAGTGTAATAATTCTAACTGTCTTTTGGATTGACTTTAATTTAAAAAAAAAAGAAGAAAAATAAAACATGTAGGCCTTTAGGAAAGCATGATTAGAGTTTTAATCAGACATGCAAGCTAGCCACAGTACCCAAATTAAAGTGAATTTGTTTGGGTTTCCTCTTAAAATACAATAGGGACACTCTTTAGCAGACAAGGAACCTGGTAGCTGCAGGCTGGACTTAAGCAGGCAATTCTCTTTTGTAGGAAGTTGCTGATTTGTAATCCTCTGGCTTCATTTTAGGTTTCCTTTCTTAGCTTACTCGCGTGCAATTTATACTTTCCTTGGATGGTTTTGCAGGCTGTGTTGTGATGTTATTGGTTAACTCTTTAACTTCTGTTACATTTCCAAGTTCTCCAGAACTGTTCTGTATTTTTTTTGTCTCTGAATTGTGTACTTGTTATCCTATGTTCTGTTTAGTAAGAAAGATACTGTAGTTTTCACTTTCCTTCAAGGTGTAACAGACTTGTGCGTTGATTCATGCAGTGCTACAAGTGTGTATTTGTTTAACTTGGGCTTTTTCTATTTTTTTTTAAATTATAATTATTTTAATGAATTATAGGTTTGAATCAGGTTGTCTCTGGAGCTGTACTGTGTTAATTTCTGCTCCGGAACCCACTACTTTCAGAGATACTTTCCTCCGTAGTGATGCTGTTATCTCTGCAGTTAGAGAAACTATGTGCCTAACATAATGGGAGCTTTAAATGTCTAGCGTCACGTGGGCCAATAGGAAACCATGACATCATCCGTTGTGGTTTCCTATTGGCCAGCGTGACTTGGACATTTAAACTTCACAGGGATATCGGCACCCCCTATGGAGGTATGTATCTCTGGATGCAGGGGGTCCTCAGAACTCAAATTACAACAGTGCAGCTTCGGAGATCCTCTGCTTCAAACCTGTAATAGAAAAATGAAAATACAATTTTCTGCTGCTTTAACTGTAGTTATTAGTAGAAATACCAGCTGCTTTCCAGGCATCTGCCTTACACAGCAATTTCTATTGGTTTTGTATTTATGGCTAAGTTCTCAGTTTACTTTCCTTGGTTTTCCAGAAGAGTGCTCCTGTTACAGATAATTTCCCCTTTCACCAAGTCGGCAACTTCTTCTCAGGCCCTTCCCAGTGTTGACAAATCTTGGTCTTAACAACCATCACAGAATCTCTCTTTCCCTTCAGGCTGAGTGTGGTTATTACTTGCTGTCGGTCCGCCTGAGAATTTTGCAGGCTCGGTGCGTGGGTCTTTTTCAGGGCCTCTTACCTTGTCCAGCATCCATCTCCTCCTCAACTGACTCATCAAAACAATGATGCTGTGGCGTCGTGGGATATTGAGGCGCCATGCAGTGTCACGTTGTCATGGCAACTGCTGGAGAGAAATTACCTTTCTGCAAACACTTAGCATGTACAGTAAGTTACTGTACATGGAAAGTGTTTGCAGACAGGTAACGTCTCTTCAGCAGTCATTACCCTACTACGCCTTGTTGCAACGCACTAGTGTTTGCAGGAACCAATAAGATTGCTGTGTGGTGTTTTCATTAATGAATCACAAAACAGATAAGGCAACGTATATCATAAGGATGATATGTACCAAGTGTCTATCACCAAATCAATGTATCAAGGTGCTTTGCCCCAATTTGCTCAACTTAACCCATGAACATTTTGGGGACTGGTCATAGGAGTAGTTAGGCAGAAGAACAGTCAGTACAATATTATAATGAGATGTTTCATCTGGTGCACATTTTTATACATACAGTATACAATATAATTGCATAATTGTTAATATATATATCCCCCATGGACTTAGGTGCTAGATATGGGAGCTAGTTTTCCCCTCTAAAGTTCTGAATTTAACAGCTTCCTATACCATAAAGTAACATTGAATTTAAGACTCTTAAAGTCTCTTACAGTTGGCACTATACAACAATTCTGTAAACCACAAAGAAATAAAGGTTTAGGAGAGTTCAGAAAGAGTTGAGTTTAATTTGTGACTTACAGTTTAAAGTTCCGACATTGTCACATTCAAAGTATGCCTTCAGCTTTAAGATCTCAAACACTAGACATAAATGAGATTATTATTTCAAATATGTTTGTTGAAGCAACAGTTATTCAGAGGTTACTGTTGTGGAAACATGACATAATAACATGCAACAGGACTGCTGGTATTAAAGGTTTCCATCACATATTTTACCGAGAGAGCGAGAGAGATTTTAGTAGAGTCTCAAGTTGTATTTACTGTTTATGCCACTTACTCTAAATAATATAGGGAGAGACTTCTGTGCTAAAAAAGAGCAGACCTGCGAAATACAGTGGCGAGAAAAAGTTTGTGAACCCCAATGATAATTATGGAAATTCCATAGTTTTTCCATGATACCCTTCTTGAATGAAAACCAGTCTTTTATTAAATACCCAATAGGGTTTATATTAACTTATTCCATGTCTTTTGAAACTAAATGATGTATGAATTAGACAAACAATGAGTAATTAAGAGTCAGGTTATGTGCAAAAGTAAGTGAAACCCTGGTTTTATAAGCTAAATGAAAGGGGATAATTATAATCAGATGTTTAAATAATTAGGTAGATCTTTAGAAGTGAGTTTGGGAGGCCCCACCCTATATAAAGAGTTTGGTCTTCACCATACAGGTGTGTGGAAACACGTCATGTCACGATCAAAAGAAATCTCTGAGGACCTCAAAAAAGCAGTTATTGATGCTCATCAGTCTAGAACTGGTTACAAAACTACTTCTAAGCATTCGGTGCTCCACCAATCCGCTGTCAGACAGAAAGCGGCCTATGCTATAAGCCGTCATAAAAAAAATCGCTGGGCCTTTTAACTTCCCAGTTTTTTTAGCGTTGCTATCACGGTTTTCAGAAAGCCTTCATTACCTGTGATAGAAAAATTTACAAAACTGGTGAGTAGCCGGCGACGTGATGATCGCCTCTCTGAAAAGGCCTTACTCAGTGATTTCTTTCAGCTGCAGAGATAGCTGCACAGAGAGAGCCGCCTCTCCTTGCACAAATCTCGGCAGCGATCAAAAGTTTTTAATATAAAATGTAATACTAGTATAGATGAGCAGGGGGTCTCCGGAGCAGAACCGCGTTGATTTCGGGTCTTGGGACCCCCTGCTTCCTCAGGTACAGGCCCTGTTATGGGGTGTCGGTATCTCCTATGAATTTAAAGGTCTTGCATCACGTGACAGTGGGAATTAAATCTATAGGAGATACTGGCTCCCCATAACGGGACTGTATCTCGGGAAGCAGGGGGTCCCTGGACCACAAATCAACAAGGTTCTGTTCCAGAGACCCCCTGCTACAATACGGTAGTATTACCATTACAATTCAAAATAAAAAAAATCATTACCGTAGCGGCAAACCGGCTGTGGTAATGATGCTGCTTAAATTACATTTTTACTAATAGTGTGCGAGAGCAGGGGATCTACTGAGATGAACCGCATTGATTTCAGCCTTCAGGGATCCCCTGCTTCCCGAGTTACAGGCCCTGGTATCTAAACCCCTGGTCACGTGACGTGGGCGATTAAAAACTGGCAGCGGTATCGGCACATGATGCCCCATACCAAAATCTCTTCAAGAATAAAACGGCAAAGCATCCAGGAAGTCACAAAGAACATCAGAGTAACATCCAAGGATCTGCAGGTCACTCTCGCCATGGCTAATGTGAATGTTAATGACTCAACTATCAGAAAAAGACTGAACAAGAATTTTTTCAAAGATCGCATTGATGATCCACAAGACTTCTGGAACATCCCGACTCTTGCGTTCTGTTCAAGGATGTCTTCTCTCTACTCCCTTTGTTTCTAAAGCCCTCTCTCGCCTTAAATCTTTCTCACTGACTGCCCCAGACCTCTGGAATGCCCTACCCCTCAATACCCGACTAGCACCCTCTAGACCACCTTTAAGACCACCTTAAAAAACACCTGCTTAACGAAGCATATGAGTAGCTCTGTGGCTAATACTATACACCTGATACATAAAGCTTAGCCCTTGCAGACGCATTTACGATAATACCCTCCTACTGTCTCTGTACTGTACCTTCTTCCTACCTACCAATTAGATTGTAAGCTCTCGGAGCAGGGACTCCTCTTCCTAAATGTTAAATTTTATGTCTGAAGCACTTATTCCCATGATCTGTTATTTGTATTATTTGTTATTTATATGTTTGCCACATGTAATACTATTGTGAAGATCTCTGTACATTAATGGCGCTATATAAATAAATAAAGACATACATACATAGTAGAATTTCTGGCCTCAATGAGAAATGTTAAGTTTGGCAAAAACAAAACATTCTGTTCAAACAGAATAACCTCATCCCAATCATGGTGATGGGAGTGTGATTGTTTGGGGCTGCCTCAGGACATGCAGTCATTGACACAACCATGAATTCTGCATTGTATCAGAATATTCTAGAGGAGAATGTCAGCCATCTGTCTTGACCTGAAGCATTAGTTGGCGCCGGGCCTCAAACTCCGCCTCCTCTGACGCGGCGCACACACCTTGCGTGTCTCTGCTCCTGCCCCATCACCTCCGCCTCCCAGGTCCCTCTTCTCCGCCTGACCCTTCCCAAGTCCATCCCTCTGCTCCTTGCCTTGCTCAGACTACTCCCAAATCCTCCGGTACATCTCTCCCACTCTGCGCCTACTCTGATGCAGCGCACGTGCCTTGCACGCCCCTGCCCCATCAGCTACGCCTCCCAGGTCCTCTTTCCCTTTCTGTTCCTTCCCTTGTCATCCCTCCGCTCCTCCCCTTGCTCAGACCACTCCCAAAGCCTCTGGTAATTCTCTCCTATCTGGGTATTACTCGGGCCGCTCCGCTGTCCCTCCCCTCACTCTGATTGGTCCCAAACTCTCACACTCTGCTCTCCTATCAGGTCCTTCTTTGGGCCGCTCCTCTGTCACTCCGCTTCCCCTGATTGGTCCCAGCCCCCTATTTAGTCCCCCTTCACCATTTCCTCTTTGCTCTGCATAGCTTCTGTACCTTGGTGCTGTCTGCTGTTGCCTGGCCTCTCTTGTCTTACAGTGTCTGTTCCTGTCCCTGGAATTCTGCTGACTTCCCTGGATTTGACCTTTTGCTTTGGACTCTACTACGCTGCTCTCTGGAACCCTTTGGACTTCGCTTTGGACTTTCTACGCTGCAGACTTCTACAACCCCTGGACACGGCTCCTGGACAATCGACTACGCTGCTCTCTCCACTCCACGACCCAGGCTTACGGACACTCAACTACGCTGCTCTCTCCAATCCACGACCATTGGCTTACGAACTTTACCCTTCTTCACTGGAGCTGTCAAGTACGGTATCATTTTTTTTTTGTTTACCCGGACCATCTACGCTACTTCCACACTCCGGCCGTGCCCCCGTTTACTGCTAGGTGTGTGGTATTACTCCTTTCCACCTTAGTCCCGGGGTCTCGTCTGGCTTGTGGGCAGGCCGAGTGTTACAGTTATGAGTTGAAGCAGTTCTGTAAGGAGGAATGGGTCAACATTCCTCAAAACCGATGTAAGAGATTGACCAGCAGTTACAGGAAATATTTAGTTGAAGTCATTGCTGCTCAAGGGGGTGTCACCAGGTACTGAATCTAAAGGTTCACATACTCTTTCCACCCTCCCCTCCCCCCAATGGTAGTTAAATAGGACATGCGCACACACCACCCTCCTGTGGATGAAAGGAACTGCCCAATCTGTGGCAAATATGAAATCTGGTGAAAATATTGTCCATCTCTACTAAAGAGGTTAGCCTTCTCTGCTTTAGAGTATTTCACAGTCAATAGCTTGTCCTGACATATAGGACTTTAAAATGCTGACTTTTTAGAAGTTTTAAGTATTTAATTTGTAATAACTTGGATACAAATTTATTATTATCAGTTACATGTCCTAAAGTCAAGTCCAGATTATGAATCATTGTATTTATGCAAAGAAAGCACTGTGTGGTTGTGATAGATGTGTTGTGAAAAGGAAGGATCCAGCGCTTCACGGATTTTGCAAAAAGTTAAAATTTATTGCGCCATACACAACGACCGTTTCGACCTTAGTACTGTTGCGGCAGCTTTTATTCTTACAAATCACCGGCTTTTACCTGGCTTGTTCCTGGAATGCCACGCTGTTCACCTGGAGCATGCCGCGCTCATTTTGCCTTCCCAGCCAGTTGATGCGCGCGCGGTTGATGGTTTTATTGATAATGGTTCGGATTTAAATAGGCTGCAATGCTTCGCGTGTCTGCCAGATGGCAGAAATTCATGAATTGTAATGCGCCGAATCAGTAATGTGTCGGCTTGCAGGTGTTTTGTTTAAAAAAGATACTGTACCACAGTGTGCCATTGTAACTTGGCCTTGGCCTTGAGACTGAAGGAAGAGTTGCCAAAATGTATCAATTTAGGCTTTTCATATTAAAGAAAGACAAAGACCAATTTCAGTTTGTGTTACACTTTTCTGCAGAGACCCACTATGAGTGTTCAAGTGCAGCCCGCTTTCCAAAAACCTGACAGAAGTTACGCGTATTTGATATGGGCCGCGATTAATGCAACAGATGATAAGATGGCAACAGTTGCTCAAATTTATCAGTATTTTATCGAAAACTATGACTTTCACAAATTTTCGCCAACTCCTCATACGTGGAAGCGTGCAGTAAGGAAAAGGTTATGTAGCGACCCCTGTTTTCACCGTATTGAGCCCCAATTTGTTGGGGCGTATTGGTGTGTGTCACCGGATTTTTCCCGTATCTATGATCATGGAGGCGGCAAAAGGCGAAGGGTCATGTTAAAACCAACTAAGAAGCGACAGTCGCTGCCAAGCAATGCACCAGCACCAGCACCGGCTTACAATGACGGTCCCACTGTCAGTGACATCCCTGAGCCTGAGCCTGAGTCAGATTTGGCGTTCAGTTTTGGTGAAGCTTGCATGTACCTAAGCGATTTCCAGCCTCACCAGCTGACTACTTGTGGACTAGTCCCGCTGCAAACTGTCGACGTGGATGATGAAGAAAGCTGGACTGGCAGTGGACCGGCGCCGGCGCCAGCTGAATGGGAAATTCAATGGTGAGTTGCCGTATTATTTTGATGGGGCTGGCTGGGTACTTCTTTAGGGGGCTGACCATTACTGTACTGTACATTAAAACTTTTCTTTTTGTTTTTCATCAGAAAAGAAAACGGCTAATGGGGGGATTTCGATGGATAATATTGTACTGTATGCTGATGTTTTCCGGCCGTACAGTATACTGTGTAATAATCCCGAATAAATAAAACTATGCATTTATTCTACATGTTCAGTATCGTGTCATTATGTGTCTTCTACAGTATACTGTACAGTGGTATACAGTGCCTAACATCTATGGGCAAAAATAATTTTATTCCTAGGTGCCCTAGAACAGAAGTTCCCACGCCAATTGCCCGTGAACTTGTAATGTAAAATAACCCGTTCTGTGGGTCTGAGCGGGTTGAAATTTACCTGGTCCTCATGCGGGAGGACCCTTGCCATAGTGGCAAAATATCAGCCTTACACGACCCCCGGAACCGGAGATACGAAAAGACAGTTTAAAAGCACATTACCAAAGTGGCTTTTTTTCTGCCATGCAAGTCAATGGCAGAAACCTGAACTTAAATATCACCCTGACTCCGTTCTGTTGCAACAAGAGGGTTGCAATTTGCCATGCAATCCTGCCGCAACTAGAACTACATGGAGCCCTCTAGGTCGAACAGAACCGGAGTTGTGGGTTCCAGGTCTCTGCTCATTCTGACTCAGCCGGTTCAAAGCTTTCTCCGCCATTACGCTCAATGGTAGGACCCTCCTCGCCTGCGTGACCCTTTCTCGTCGCCATTACTGCTCGGACACTGTTGGGGTCAAGTGAGGGGGTTCCTAACATCTAGGGGCAAAAGGAATTTTATTTCTAGGTGCCCTAGAACAGAATTTCACACGCCAATTGACCTAGTTCCCACGCCAATTGCCGTAGTTCCTACGCCAATTGCGCGACCAGGCAGTAAAAAAACAGTGCAGCAAGCCTCTACATTTGTTACACTGTCAAAGGAGCAAATGGAAACAATGTGAGGCAATTCAACATGTTCTTTTATTGGTGGGGACAGTACAAAAACATTTATTTACAAATACAGTACAATGTTGAAGCATTTTAAGTAACATCTCCTTTATAAAGAAACCCAGTACTGTATACATTACAGTACAGTGGGATGGTGCGCAACACTGTCAGTCAGACCTGCACCAGTTCAGTCCTAGAGGGCAGCAAACAGGGCATGTTTTCAGGGCAACATTGAAAACCGTGCCTGTTTGCGGCCCTCAGGGACTGGAGTTGTGCATGTCCTGTGAAAAAAAACACACAACAACATCTCCTTTGTTTAAGTACAGCAGGTACTGTAGGGCAAAACATGTATAGTACAATACAGTTCAGCACAACAGTATGGTCTCACTGAAAGTCCTCCACATTGTCCATCCATGGCCGATTCCTTGCATGGCGCAAAACGCCATTAATGCAGTCTCGAACGCCTTTCATTACAGGATCTGTAACTGTATAAAAGCGCCGCATTTCTTCCACAATGTTTTTCCTTAAATTGGCAGGAAGGGCCTTTTTTACGCGATTCCCATCATAGTTCACTTTGAACACCCACTCGCAGTACAACGTGTAGGGAACATGGTGCTTAAAAATGATCAAGGCATACTTGTGGGGTACACCAGCACTCATCTCCCTATACTTGTCCCTAAGCGCCGGTGTCAGATCGCGCAGGGTGATGTCGGGCACTGTTTCGATGCGAGCAGGTGTAGGTCTTTTGGGAGCGGGTGTGCTTGTGGCGACGGGCGATGGTAGGATGTCTGGGAGGAAGCTTTCCTCTGGTCATGATCGCCGTGTTGTCTCCTGGCGTGGTCTTGACGGGGTTGTCATGTCCTCCTCAACGGCATACATGTACACTACATCTTGTGGTGGAGGGGGAGCGCTTGGTGATGGAAGGGGGTCGAAGGTCCCATTCATCACATCCATGTCACCCTCCTGCTCCAGCGTCGGGGAAACAGGGGCATTAGCACCGAGCAAATAATGTATGCCCGCAATGTCAGCCTCTATCTTCTCAATCCGTTGCTCCATTTGTAGCATCCGTTGCTCCACATTTAACATTGTCTCCAGAAGCAGATCTATCTTTGCCAGCACAATAGAATTCCCGGGGAGATCCACACTTATCCCATTCAGTATCCTGTCCAACGAGCTGCTTCTTGTGCATGGCGTCTGGACATCTGGGGGATGGGTGCAATGGAGGATGAGATGGGGGTTGCATGGAGAGGAGCGGCATCGATGGAGAGTGGAGGAGGTGACCTGTGGATACCCAGTAGAGGAGATGCGGTAGTGTCGAAGAGGGATGGAGAAGGTGACCTTTGGATTTCCGGGCGAGAAGCAGAGTTGTCTAAGAGCAAAGGAGAAAGTGACCCGTGGATTTCAGAGGCGGCAGTGTCGTCAGATGGAACCGGTGAAGATGGGGGTGGAGAAGACGGGATGTAGATTTCCGGGACAGCTACAGCAGAGTCGTCGAAGCATATGGGAGGAAGTGGTCTGCGGATTCGATGGGTTGGCTGCCATTCGTTTTGTGTCGAGAGTACATCACCGTATATCTTCTTCACATAATGAGGCTTACGTCTAAGAAAACCCTTAACCTTTGGGGTCAGCAGAAGGTTTTCTTTATTTGCCTTAGCCTGTCGCTTTTGCCTTGGCATGGAAACGGCAACCGCCTTTTGCTTTTTCAGCATGACAGGCACGGCAGAGGTGAGTGGGTTCTTGCGTCCATAGAAATGGGGATGCTCCATGGAAGCAGGTGGCACAATGCAGTACAGTATCTGGACAAGGGCAAGTTCAGATAAAGATCCTGGAGTGGTGGTCTATGCAAAGTGTGTGACCTTTTATGCATGGCGGCCAGGTACAGGTGTTGAAAGTGGGCGTACTCTAATGTGAGTCATTACCGTATAAATGCACCATCCATTTTGTGTATTGACTGCACATAGAATACACATCAACTAAACATCGAATATACATTCTTGTGTTTGTATTTCTTTCTACTCGCAGCAATGCCTGTTAAAAAGATTTCAAAGGATCTCAGCATGCGAATTAAGGAGATGTACAGGAGCGGACACCAAATTGCTGCTATCCAACGCTGGTTAGCTACTTCTGACCTCGTTGTGCCATTAACCACCGTGAGCAATCATGCACAAGGAAAAAACAGAGACCGGAAAAAGGCACCAAGGGTAACTAACAAGTAAGTATATTTACAGTATAAAACTTAACAAACAAAAAAAATATAGAAAACTGTACTGTCCATCTACAGTACAGTTCTGTATCTACTGTAATACTGTTGTTATTTCTGTTGATTTATATTACAACATACTGTACAGTAGTTTGTCTATTTATATTTATAGTACAGCAGTATACATTTTTTGTATATTTCAATTAATCTTACAACGGTATATACTGAATAGGATGTACTGTATATTTATATTTATATTACAACAGTATATTTATTTTGTATATTTATATTTATAGTACAACAGTATATATATATTGTCTATTTATATTTATAGTACAGCAGTATACATTTTATGTATATTTCAATTAATCTTACAACGGTATATACTGAATAGGATGTACTGTATATTTATATTTATATTACAACAGTATATTTATTTTGTATATTTATATTTATAGTACAACAGTATATATATTTTGTCTATTTATATTTATAGTACAGCAGTATACATTTTTTGTATATTTCAATTAATCTTACAACGGTATATACTGAATAGGATGTACTGTATATTTATATTTATATTACAACAGTATATTTATTTTGTATATTTATATTTATAGTACAACAGTATATATATTTTGTCTATTTATATTTATAGTACAGCAGTATATATATTTTGTCTATTTATATTTAATGTATATTACAACATTACATTTATATACATTTTATATTGCTGCATATTAATAAAACAATATAATTTCTTTACATTGTAGGGAGACAACTGTTCTGGTGGACAAAATAAGTGAGGAGAATGATGAGAGGAGTGCATTAAGGATTAAAAACACTCTGCAGGAAAAGCACAATCTGACTGTATCCGAGACCAGCATAAAGAAGATGAGACGCAGCATTGGATGGAAATATGGACGTGTGAGGTTAGTACTGGACAGTACAGGAGGTAAAAGTGTTGTTTCGCAAACTGTACTGCACTGTGCCGCAATTTTTTTTTATTCCTTGTCATTACAGAGTGTACCCCATGATACGGGAAGCAAACAAAATCAAAAGAGTGCTCCAGGCCCAGGCATGGATCGACAGCGGGGAAACTTTCCAGGATTGCATCTTCACTGATGAGTCTACTGTGTCGCTTGAGAGATTTGCAAGATTTGCGTTCCACAAAAAAGGCCGCATATCTTTGAAGCCGCGGCCAAAACACCCCGTGAAGCTGCATGTGTGGGGTGCTATCTCTAGGCGTGGACCGGGATGCATTGTCATCTTTGAAGGTAAAATGTACTTGCACTGTACTTGACTAGGGTTGCCTTACCGTATGCACTGTACTGTACTATTGTGCAGTTTATTGAGCACTTTTCTTTTCTTGCTATAGGAATCATGAATAAAGCTTTCTTCCAAGACAACATTGTGCCCGAAATAGTGCAATACATCACACGCGACTTTCCCAATGGTCACTGCTTCTACCAGGACAACGATCCCAAGCACACCGCGTCAACGGCGCATATTCTTGAGCGCGGCATCAACTGGGTGAAGACGCCAGCGGAGTAAGTGCAGTAGACCGTGTTCCATTTTTGTTCTCCACTGTTTTTAGCTCTTAAACCAATTGTCCTTTCTTTCCAATGACAGGTCGCCAGACTTCAATCCGATCGAAATGGTCTGGCATCAGCTGAAGGACCATATCCGGAAAGTGGCGAAACCCTCCAAAAAGGACGAGTTGTTGAAAGGCATAATGAGTTTTTGGAACGATGTACTCACCGTGGAACGCTGCAATAAATATATAGACCATATTGCAACTGTGTTGCCCATTGTCATCGCGCGTAATGGGCAAGCATCAGGAAAGTAGTACTGTGCTGTAGTATTGTAAGTACAGTATGTTACAGGTAAGTATGGCACAGATTTTTTCTTTCCAGATAGTAAGAGTATACAGTAGTTAGCTCCAGTACAGTATACAGTAGACTAGTTTGACAGTACAACAGTAACTGCCTACTAACTGCTCCATTTTTTTCTTTCCAGAGAAAGCTGCACCAGCCACCTACAGTAGTTCTGCCATAATACAGTACAGTACGCACATACAGTACAGTACAGTACAGTAACTGCACTAATTTTTGGTTTTCTTGTCGTTCCAGGAAAAAGGGTGGCCTAGGTGGGAGATGGGGGCGTTGTGTCCAGTCAAATCTGCGTGTACAGTTCAATGTACAGTATATAAACAGCAGGAATGATGTACACAAAACCTCTCCTCTCTCAATGAACTACTGTACTGCAGACAGAATGAGGAAAAGATAAAGACTAAAGAAAATATAATTTTACTATACGGTATATAGTATATACAGTATATTATACAGTACATTACAGTACTGTACTGTGTATAGCAGGCATGTCAAACTTGCGGCCCGCGGGCCGCATGCGGCCCACACCAAGTATCTGTGCGGCCCACCCAATGTGTCCCGGTTACGGCGGCGGTGAAGAGGATGCGGCAGCTGGTAAGTATTCTCTGTGTGAGTGAATGCTGTCAGGTGATTGGATGAAGGGCCACATGGGTTTGAATGAAGGAGGCGGGCTTAGAATTCCAGCCGGGATGCAGGGGATTGGTCGCAGGCAGGTTAGAGGAAGCCGGGGGCGGGGCTTCCGCTTTGTGCAGGGCACACGGTGAGTGTGTCTCTGCCTTCCCGCTCCTCTGCCTGCTGCGCGATGTACCCCGCCGGGCGGGCAGCCACAGGGACCCGAGGTAGAGGCGGTCACCCCCCCTGCTGCTGACCCCCTTGCCGCTAACCTCCCTTTGGTGCTGACCCCCCTTGCAGCTAACCCCCCTTTGGCGCTGACCCCCCTTTGGCGCTGACCCCCCTTGCCGCTCACCCCCCTTGCCACTCACCCCCCTTGCCGCTCACCCCCCTTGCCGCTCACCCCTCTTGCCACTGACCCCCCTTGCCGCTCACCCCCTTTGGCACTCACCCCCCTTGCCGCTCACCCCCTTTCTGCGCCCCCCCCCTTGCACCCTTGGCGCTCCCTTTGCCCCCGGTCCGCAAGTTGCAGAAGATGGGCGTGGGGGCGGGCAGTGGTGGTGCGCGATCGCGAGGCTCAAAAAGCAGGCCTTTCTTCTGTCCCCCGCCCCCCCCCCCATCCATCTGTCCGTAGCTGTTCTCCACCTTGTGTGGGGTGTGGGGGGGGTGGGGGGTGGGGGGGGGAGTGTGTGTGTGTGGGTGGGGAGTGTGTGTGTGGGGGGGGGGAGTGTGTGTATGTGGGGTGGGGGAGTGTGTGTATGTGGGGTGGGGGAGTGTGTGTATGTGGGGTGGGGGATTGTGTATGGGGGGGAGTGTGTGTATGTGGGGGGGGAGTGTGTGTGGGGGGGGAGTGTGTGTATGTGGGGGGGAGTGTGTGTATGTGGGGGGGAGTGTGTATGTGGGGGGGAGTGTGTGTGTGGGGTGGGGGGGAGTGTGTGTGGGGGGGGAGTGTGTGTATGTGGGGGTGGGGGAGTGTGTGTATGTGGGGGTGGGGGAGTGTGTGTATGTGGGGGTGGGTGAGTGTGTATGTGGGGGTGGGTGAGTGTGTATGTGGGGGGGAGTGTGTGTATGTGGGGGGGAGTGTGTGTGTGGGGGGTGGGGAGTGTGTGTATGTGGGGGGGGAGTGTGTGTATGTGGGGGGGAAGTGTGTGTGTATGTGGGGGGAAGTGTGTGTATGTGGGGGGTGGAGTGTGTGTATGTGGGGGGGGAGTGTGTGTATGTGGGGGGGGAGAGTGTGTATGTGGGGGGGAAGTGTGTGTGTATGTGGGGGGGGAAGTGTGTGTATGTGGGGGGTGGAGTGTGTGTATGTGGGGGGGAGTGTGTGTATGTGGGGGGGAGAGTGTGTATGTGGGGGGTGGGGGAGTGTGTGTGGGGGGGGAGAGTGTGTGTGGGGGGGGGGAGAGTTTGTGGGGGGGGGAGAGTGTGTGTGTGTGGGGGGGGGGAGTGTGTATCAGTGGCTGTGTGTGTGTGTGTGTGTGTGTCTGTGCAGGCCAGCAAAGACTGTGTGGGTGTCTGTGTGTGGTCAGTATCTTTGTTGGTCTGTCTGTGTGTGTGTCTGTAGGTCAGTGGCTGTGTATGTCTGTGCAGGACAGAGAGAGAATGGGGGGGGAGAGAAGAGAGGGGGAGAGAGAGAAGAGGGATTGAGCGAAAGGGAGGGGGAGAGAAGGGAGATGGGTGGGGAGACAGAGAATAGAGGGGATTGAGCGAATGGGGGTGGGGAGGGAAGGGAGAGAGAATAGGGGGAGACAATGGGAGAGGGTGAGAGAAAATGGGGGGGAAGTAGAGAGAGAATGAGGACAGGGCCGCCAACAGGCCCGGTGAGTCAGTCAACCACCCTCTCTCTCTCTCCCACCCTCTCTCTCTCTCCCACCCTCTCTCTCTCTCCCCACCCTCTCTCTCTCTCCCCCTCCCTCTCTCTCTCCCCCACCCTCTCTCTCCCCCACCCTCTCTCTCTTCCCCACCCTCTCTCTCTCCCCCACCCTCTCTCTTCTCCCCACCCTCTCCCTCTCCCCCACCTTCTCTCCTCTCCCCCCTCCCCCCCCCTCCCCCCCCCCCCCCCCCCCCCCCCCCCCCCCCCCCCCCCCCCCCCCCCCCCCCCCCCCTTCTCTCTCCCTCTCCCCCACCCTCTCCCTCTCCCCCACCTTCTCTCTCCCTCTCCCCCACCTTCTCTCTCCCTCCCCCCACCTTCTCTCTCTCTCTCTCCCCCACCCTCTCTCTCTCCCCACCCTCTCTCTCCCACACCCTCTCTCTCCCACACCCTCTCTCTCCACACCCTCTCTCTCCCACTCTCTCTCTCCCCCACCCTCTCTCTCTCCCCCACCCTCTCTCTCTCCCCCACCCTCTCTCTCTCTCCCACCCTCTCTCTCTCTCCCTCCCTCCCACCCTCTCTCTTTCTCCCCCACCCTCTCTCTCTCCCCCACCCTCTCTCTCTCTCTCCCCCACCCTCTCTCTCTCTCTCCCCACCCTCTCTCTCTCTCTCTCCCCCACCCTCTCTCTCTCCCCCACCCTCTCTCTCTCCCCAACCCCTCTCTCTCTCTCCCCCACCCTCTCTCTCTCTCCCTCACCCTCTCTCTCTCTCTCTCCCACCCTCTCTCTCTCCCCCACCCTCTCTCTCTCTCCCACCCCCTCTCTCTCTCCCCCACCCTCTCTCTCTCTCCCCCACCCTCTCTCTCTATCCCCCACCCTCTCTTTCTCCCCCACCCTCTCTCTCTCTCCCCCACCCTCTCTCTCTCCCCCACCCTCTCTCTCCCCCACCCTCTCTCCCTCTCCCACTCTCTCTCTCTCTCTCCCACTCTCTCTATCTCTCCCACCCTCTCTCTCTCCCACCCTCTGTCTGTCACCCTCACCCACTCTCTCTGTTTTATCTTAACTGCACTATACCGACACCGAAATAACCTATTCTGCTTTCTTCCAGATCTGACTCAAGTTTCACACGGGAGACATCGGAAGACAGGTAGGGAACACCTCCCCTCCAATATAGTACATTGAGGGACGGATCAGGTAAGATCCCAGGCGGGATTGCTGCTTTGGAAATTGTTAAGAGGGGCATCCTGACACTGGTTAATGGGTTCAGAAGTCATTCACGTCTGGCTTTTTTTTGGTTCGGTTAGTGAGGTCAACACACACACACACACACACACACACACACACACACACACACACACACACACACACACACACACACACACACACACACACATACACACACACACACACACACACACTACTTTTCGAAATAAACCTACGTTTCTATGAAAATGTAAGTTGTTTTTTTTTGCGGCCCACCTAGACTTAAACCATGTTTATGTGGCCCTTGTTAGCATTTGAGTTTGACATGCTTGGTGTATAGTATTAAATAATATTCTTATAAATGTGCATTACTCATGTTTCCCCATGTTTTTCAAAGGTTTTCCAAATGGTTATCCAATTTCAAGTTGCCAAAATAACTTAATAAAGACTGCATTATGTATTATTCCTGATTATTTTTATATTTGTATTTTTTGGTTCCTGATAAAATAAAATAAATATTTATTCACTTTCATGCGACACACAGAACGGGTTATGTTACATTATACTTACTGTATATACAGGATTTATATATTTTTATTTTAAAGATATTAAAGAATGTAATGTATTGTATTTAAAACATGTGACTGTAAACCATAGTGACAGACAAATATTTTCACACCCTGATGAAATACAGTATCAGTGTACTCTCAATTCTCACAGTGCTGTGCACATCAGATTTACATTTCAAAGTCGAGAGGGGATTTTCCAAAGCATTACCGTTCAAACAACAGGCCTCTAAGGGTTGGGGGAGGGGGATGGTGTGATTAGACGCAGGCGTGCTGAGTGTTTATAGCTCGGCTCTGGGCGGATTAAGAACACAATGGCAATATGCAGAAGGTTAACGACCCAGTGGAGAGAGGGGGATGGTAGGCTAGGGTGACTCAGCCGATTGACGCTTGGCTAGGGAGGGATTAAAAACTCTGGAGGTGTGTGGCTGAAATAGTTAACAGCACTGTAATTTCAAAAGGCAGTTCATCATAATAATTTGATGAATAAACCCCCAAAGACAACCCCCAAATACAGTACATAAAAAGCAAGTCACTTTAACTCCCTGTGCCCCATGCACCAAAAATGTTTTGTGGCAGAAGAATTTAATAAAGGCTGCAGTATGTATTATTGTGTGTTGATGGTTAGAATTGCTGTGCACTTTAAATGTTACAACATTGTACAGTATTTGTAAATAAATGTTTTTGTACTGACTCCACCAATAAAAGAACATGTTGAATTGCCTCACATTGTTTCCATTTGCTCCTTTGACAGTGTAACAAATGTAGAGGCTTGCTGCACTGTTTTTTAACTGCCTGGTCGCGCAATTGGCGTAGGAACTACGGCAATTAGCATGGAAACTAGGTCAATTGGCATGGGAACTTCTGTTCTAGGGCACCTAGAAATAAAATTCATTTTGCCCCTAGATGTTAGGAACCCCCTCACTTGACCCCAACAGGGTCCGAGCAGTAATGGTGACGAGAAAGGGTCACGCCGGCGAGGAGGGTCCTACCATTGAGCGTAATGGTGGAGAAAGCTTTGAAACGGCTAAGTCAGAATGAGCAGAAACCTGGAACCCACAACTCCGGTTCTGTTCGACCTAGACGGCTCAGATTTGGTCACCAGGTAGTCCTAGTTGCGGCAGGATTGCATGGCAAATTGCGACCCTCTCGTGTCAACAAAACGGAGTCAGGGTGATATTAAAGTTCAGGTTTCTGCCATTGACTTGCATGGCAGAAAAAAAGCCACTTTGGTAATGTGCTTTTAAACTGTCTTTTGGTACCTCCGGTTCCGGGGGTCGTGCAAGGCTGATATCTTGCCACTATGGCAAGGGTCCCCCTGCATGAGGACCAGGTAAATTTCAACCCGCTCAGACCCACAGAACGGGTTATTTTACATTATATTCGCGCAATTGGCGTGGGAACTACTTAGGGCCGCAGTCAAGTTCACGGCCAATTGGCGTGGGAACTTCTGTTCTAGGGCACCTAGGAATAAAATGCCCATAGATGTTAGGCACTGTATACCACTGTACAGTATACTGTAGAAGACACATAATGACACGATACTGAACATGTAGAATAACTGCATAGTTTTATTTATTCGGGTTTATTACACAATATACTGTACGGCCGGAAAACATCAGCATACAGTACAATATTATCCATCGAAATCCCCCCATTAGCCGTTTTCTTTTCTGATGAAAAACAAAAAGAAAAGTTTTAATGTATAGTAATGGTCAGCCCCCTAAAGAAGTACCCAGCCAGCCCCACCAAAATAATACGGCAACAAGACAGTACTCACCATAGAATTAAAATTCATTTTCCCCCAAATGTTAGGAACCCCCTCACTTCACCCCAACCGGGTCCGAGCATGTACAGTACAGTACTTAAAATAAATTAAATATGCAATTTTACTATTACTGCGCGCGCACGCACAGACTTTGTACTGTAGGTTGAACCGCAAAGGTATTAGACTTCAGAGACAACAGCTCGCAAACGCCCCCATGCGTTTTTACACGGCATTGCAGTATTGCAGCCAGCGGGAATAAAATGCTTAAATCACAGCCGCAAAAATAACGCAATACACCCCGGGAGAAAACGACACAAAAACGCACATCACCGGGATCTTCTGAAATTCGCGGAGCAAGCCAAGTAAGAATAAAGTTGGTCGCCACTGTTGGTCTTTTTCAAGTGAAAAGGCATAATGCCAAAGACAAAGAACAGGATATATATACACCCCCCAACCAATAATAAAGTGATAAACAACAAACAGCTGAACAAATAGCAATCAGACATATAATTCCAATTGACAGTGTTATCTGTAGGCTTCCGATTGGCTATGTCACAATCCCTTGGTTTTCTTCTTAGAATCCCCACTACTGCTACTAATTCATGTTGATTCCGGATGGACCTTGAAGTGCGTCATGCGCATGCGTCCTTGTGCATTCCACGTAATCCTTTCCGCGTTCCAGCGTCGATCCTCATCACGTGGTTGATCTTTCCGCCGAAATCTCGCGAGGTTACGGCACTCCTCCATATCCATGTAGTTTCTTCATTTGCATGCCAATCCTCCCGGATCCGTCCAACGCAGGGGCTGTCATTCTTCTTAATCCGTCGACATCCTCTTCTTTAGTGAGTAGGGATTAAGTCAGAAAACATCTTCTTCTTTCATTGAAAGAAACAAAAAAGCACAATCTCGTACAGCCTTGATGGAGAAAGAGATAAAATGTAAGGAACATATTGTTTCATGCTATTGTTTTCTCCCATGTGTAATAAAATCTTTTAAAAATTGAATCCAACGTGAATGTCCAAAAGGTTTCACGTTGTAACTGTAAGGTGTCTCTCTCCTGGCCCGTGTTGGCTGTCTTAATGTGTTCAATGCCCATGACTCTCAATGATGAGGTAGTGTGTTTATGCTCTATACAATGAGTGATCAGCACCGTATCATCTGACCCGTTCTTAATCTTACTTTTGTGCTTGATGTACCTCGTCTTAAGCATTCTATTTGTTTCGCCGACATAAATCAGTCCACATGGACATTTGATTGTGTACACAACATGGGTAGTAGTGCATGTGATTCTGTTACATATTCTATATTTTTTGCCACTGCCAGTGAGGAGGTTATAAATGTAGGCTACCTTCTTGCGATCAGTATTGTAGAGATGGGGGGCCATTTCAAACTGCACCTTACACTGGTTTAGGAAACCCCTACAATCTTGCGGTTCACCTGCATAAGGCTTGGGGGGAGGAATCCTTACATCTGATCTGCTAACTGCGCTTGCATAGTGGGGGCTTACATCTGGCGGGGTCGCGGTCGGTACCCTGTCTGAGAGTACTGCGACCTGGCGTGTAAGTGCCACAATTTGATCCGCCATGGCCTGGGTTTGCTGAAGCAGATTAGAGAGAAACTGCTGTAGTTTGGTCTGGTCTGCGTCTTGTGGGCTCGACATAATGTTACGCCGGTGCTGCCCGCAGACCAGACCTGTCCCCTGAGCTGAAGGGGGAAGTGGTAATACACGCACCCGCAGCAAAGGGAGCATGTCCGGAGTGTGGTATGAAGCGTTGCCAGGCCAGGTGTAGTAAGGTAGACAATACTTGCCGGTACTGGTTGTAGAGATAGAGTGATGAATGCCTTGCCGAGGTCAGGGAGTAGAGAGTGGAGATAGGTCGTAGTCCAAGCCGTGTTCAAGGGGTTACCAGAGTGAGCGTTATCCAAGGAGTGCCGAGATCGAGAGCCAGAGGGGGTAGTCATACAAGCCGCGTCAGAATCTGTGAAAACACTGAGAGAATCCAGAAGTACTTCCATACAGAGACTATGTCGGGCAAAGACTGAGAGCAGAGAGGAGCTAGATAAAGCAGGAAGGTCCAATTAGGAACGGAGGCGGGACAGGAAGGGCTACAGGGAGACACTGCAGATTGGTGCAGGCATAACAGGCCAGGTGAGTCTTGTTGGTAACCTGAGTATGCTCGTGCAGTGTGCGGGGGCGGAGCCTGAGGTCCGGGGGACAGGAAAAAGAGTGTGCAGACTGAGCGTGCTCCGTAACTCGTGTACGCGTGTGAACCGAGCCAGTGGATGGTGCAGGTGTGCGTGCAGGTGTGCGTGCAGGAGGGCGTGGGCGTGCGCGGCGCTGTACAGAGGAATCGCCGAGGGGAGTGATCCCGCGACGACGGCAGGAGCGAGGAGCCGTGGAGGCCGGTAAGGCAGGGTTGTTTTGTGTGTCCAGGGGCTCCCTGCGGGGAGGGAGTACTCTGTGTGAGGAGCGTGGAGAACGCGGATTCCTGACATGGACATTCACGTTGGATACAGTATGTACCCTAAGGGGTTAAATTATTATATCTCATATGGTTGTTATTTGTCTAAAAGATGACTTGTCGGCTGATGTGGTGATTGTTGCTGCCACGTGATTTCATATACCTCTGTGAGCTTATAATATGTGTCATAACATATTCATATATACTAAGACTCATTTGCTCAAAAATTCAATTTTTAAAAGATTTTATTACACATGGGAGAAAACAATAGCATGAAACAATATGTTCCTTACATTTTATCTCTTTCTCCATCAAGGCTGTACGAGATTGTGCTTTTTTGTTTCTTTCAATGAAAGAAGAAGATGTTTTCTGACTTAATCCCTACTCACTAAAGAAGAGGATGTCGACGGATTAAGAAGAATGACAGCCCCTGCGTTGGACGGATCCGGGAGGATTGGCATGCAAATGAAGAAACTACATGGATATGGAGGAGTGCCGTAACCTCGCGAGATTTCAGCGGAAAGATCAACCACGTGATGAGAATCGATGCTGGAACGCGGAAAGGATTACGTGGAACGCACGAGGACGCATGCGCATGACGCACTTCTGGGTCCATCCGGAATCAACATGAATTAGTAGCAGTAGTGGGGATTCTAAGAAGAAAACCGAGGGATTGTGACATAGCCAATCGGAAGCCTACAGATAAGACTGTCAATTGGAATTATATGTGCTGATTGCTATTTGATCAGCTGTTTGTTGTTTATCACTTTATTATTGATTGTGGGGGGTGTATATATATCCTGTTCTTTGTCTTTGGCATTATGCCTTTTCACTTGAAAAAAACCTACTAAGGTCGAAACGGTCGTTGTGTATGGCGCAATAAATTTGAACATTTTGCAAAATCCGTGGTATGCTGGATCCTTCCTTTTCACAGGAAACTTGGATGTTGGTGACAGGTATCCCTTTTGAACCAGCAGCACCGGTAATACTGTTATGTTTATATGGTTTATGGTGTGCAGCATATCACTATCTTTTTGTGATAAATGTGTGCCATGTTTCAGTTTGCTTTGTGAAACTTTACTGTTTTTTAACAAATTTGCATATCAACAAAATCAATTTGTTTATTTGCATTTTTTTTTAAATCATGTTTCTCATACGTCGATATATATTTTTTTAAATCACACGATTTTCATAAAAGTCAGGGTTTAAGGTGCCTTCTTCCCCCCAGATTCATCAAGCTCTGTTGTGGGATGACATACCAAATAAAGAGTTAACTCGTATTGACTTGAATTTGAGTGAAATCATTACTGAGCTTGATGAATGCATGCTTAGTCAGATATTCACATTTGTTTTTTTATAAATGATGATCTATCTATGTGAACCTACATACTGCTACAAACTAGGTAGCAATGTTTTCCTGTAGCTGCCATGATGAAATTGGATAAAATAGATTTTGTGTAGGCTCTTTTCCGTTTTTGGATTAATTAAGATTTACACTTACATGTAGTTGTACATTTTCTTTCTGGACAACATTCTAATTTCATTCGCTTATTCCAGTGACGATTAGCAATGAAGAATTTGGTGATATTCATGCTCACAGATTAAAGTAGCATTCCTTAAAATAAGTGCAAAACACGGTTTGTGTGGGGCACGTTAATCTAACAACTCAACAGGGCAGAGCAGAGGCGTGTCTATGCAATATTTATTAAAATGAGCTCATCGTGGGCAGTCACATGTATGTGTGTGTGACGTGTGTTAACAATAGCTGGCTTCCCAGTCGCCTTACGCCTCTCCCCGGAGAGCACTATGAATGAGCCCTCACTCCGCCAAAACCATCACATTATACCCCAATTACACTGCCATCACCAGGATTAATGTAAGGGCTTATACCTCAACAGTCCTCAGTCTCCCATTCTACTAGGAATATATACAAATTAAACAAAAACCCAATTTAGCAAAACGTGTTGTAAAATTAGGGAAATCACTTCAAAAAGTAACTACAGCTCAAAGAAATAATTTGTAATATTTTAGATTTAATATTACAAAAATCATACAGTGCTTGCTACAGAAAAAATATTACACAATTAGATACTGTACAGTACATAGGGTAAGATAGTTTCTAAAATAGAAACCCTACTGTACACATTATCAGCAAAAGTCCTGTCATGTTTTCGCGGAGTCATGAAGAAGTAAATATGTGTTCCACATACACAAAATGCACCCCTTGTTGAATCTTATTTGTAGAGTTCAAACAGACACATACTTAACAACTTTAATCTGTGAAAGACTTTCAGATGTCTTGACAATCCTTTGTGTCACTTTCTCTTCTCCGAGACACTTTTACGATTAGCTACTTTTTTTTAAGTTGCTGGGCGCTCTCATCAGCAGATACTGCAACTGCGCTCATATCTTTATAAATACATGATGTAGCACAACAGACTATTTTTATAAAATATTCTTACTTTATTCTAGGTCAACGCCTCAGTGTTCTTTTCACAGCTCCGTCAGGACAGGCCTGGTGTGCTACATCATGTGTATATGTAGTTAAGCCATGAACCCGTACCGTTTTATGACACAGATCTACATTTCCAGAAATAAAAATGTATTTTAGAAAGGGGGCTAACCTTTTGTTTGTCATACTGCACACAAACTTTAACTCTTACATGGCTTTATTGTAAAATGGGTGTTGACATGTTAAATTGCACCTGTCTTATATATAAGTGGCCAATGGAGTTTGATTAAAGGCTTTTGTAATTTAAGGACAGTTCTTAATTATGCACCATCAAGGACCAGGTGCAAACTTTTCCACACTACAGGCATACCCCGCATTAACATACGCAATGGGACCGGAGCATGTATGTAAAGCGAAAATGTACTTAAAGTGAAGCACTCCCTTTTCCCCACTTATCGATGCATGTACTGTACTGCAATCGTCATATACGTGCATAACTGATGTAAATAACACATGTGTAACAGGCTCTTTAGTCTCCCCGCTTGCGCACAGCTTTGGTACAGGTAGGGAGCCGGTATTGCTGTTCAGGACGTGCTGACAGGTACATGCGTGAGCTGCCGTTTGCCTATTGGGCGATATGGCCTTACTCGCGAGTGTACTTAAAGTGAGTGTCCTTAAACCGGGGTATGCCTGTATAAGACTCCAGTAGCCACTATCCAAGGGGTGGGTAAACTATGATGGGCCACATCCGGCCCACCAGTTCATGCTCTCCGGCCTGCCCCTTCTTTCCAATGCTCTACACTGTGGAAGCACACAGCAGCGGGCAGCCCGTCCCTTCTCTCCAAAGCTCTCTGCACTGTGGATACACTGAGCCGGAGTCCATCCTGGTGGGGTCTAATACTTCCGTTATCACCTCGCAGGATCTCTCGATCAGGTAGGATTCCAGATTGTGAGACAAGTAGAGGGAGAGAGAATCTGTTTATTTGGGTTCCTATTTTTTTTTGCTACTGCACAGTTTGGCATCTATATAATTTTTTTCGTTCTGGAACTAGATCTCATTAGTATAGAGGTGAACCATAGTCATATTTTGCTTCATAGTTGACACTGTTCAGATGTTTCACATATCACTGACAATGTGCTAATACATTTTACAGTCAGTCACACAACATTTCGCAATCACAAGCATCTTAAAATCTAATTTCTGGCAACAGGCACACATAGATAAATAAATGTGCTTATGGTCACACTTAAGAGACGACTTTTATAAAACAATTACAAATAATTGCCGATTAATGTGACTCCGATGACTCAAACAGAGAGAGTGGGGGACTGTGAGTGAGAGAAAGAGAGAGTGAGGGGAGTAAAAGAGAAAGGGGTGTATGTAGGGGAGATGCAGGTGATGAGGAGCATGTGGGGGGGACTGGTGATGAGAGCATGGAGGAGAAGTTGGTGAGGAGGGAAGCATATTGGGGGAGAAGGGGAGCACCTGGAACCCTGAAATAGTCTGTTATTTGTGTTTACTTTATTGTGCTATGAAACTAAGTAAATTTAAAAAAATTGTCATGTGTAAGATGGTATTGTGTGGAAAAAGAGAGTTTCCGCCGCAGCTCCAGCTTGTCGGAAATTATATGACTAGTGAGACTTGACACAAGCCATTGCTTAGGTTAGTGTGACAGTCCGTGATCCAATAATCCACAACCATACTTTGTATGTCGCCTGTCTTTCATCACTTTACAGGTTATTTTAATGCGAGGCACATAATTTTCTTCTGCATTTCTCAAGATGACGCTACTGTAATTTATCCAAATTTTGTATTTATATTATCCACAACCCGTGCATGTTGATTCAAAAATGATTTTATCGAAGAAGAGGAAAGTGGACACTGAATCCCGAATGGACTTTGAATTTCATTTTTACTAGTGTGGGTGGAAAATCTGTGTTCTTAATTTTCAAAGAAAGTGTGGCAGTGCTCAAAGATTACAACTTTAATTTTGAGAGCAAACATGCTGGCAAATATACATACTTTTCTGACAAAGGAAAAAGAAAAAAATCTGACAAGTTGGTTCTTCGAATGCAAAAAGAACAAAGCAGTTCCACAAAACAATTTGTATACCAGGATGGTATCACAAGAGTGAGTTATGTGATTACACACACAATGGCCAAGAACAGAAAACCATTCTCTAAAGGAGACTTTATACAGGAATGTATGGTAGGCTCTGCCTCTATTTTATATGCAGACAAGAAAAATCAGTTCAAGAAAATTATCTTTTCAAGGCGAACTATTGTGACACGTGTGGAGGATATCGCTGAAAACATGTCTCTGCAGCTAAGAAATAAAGTAAACAATGTTGATTATTTTTCACTGGCACTTGATGAGAGTCGTGATGTCAAAGATAACGCTCAGTTGACCATTTTCATTCGAGGTATCAACAAAATGTTGAGCTCACAGAAGAACTGACATCAATGCAGTCAATGAAAGGTGGAACAACTGGAGAAGACTTACTAGAGGAAGTAAATATCCGGTAAGTGTATTTTAAAATTAGGAGTGGGGTGGAAAAAATTGGTAACTGTGACCACCGATGGAAGCCGCAAATCTGATAGGTAGGAATGTTGGGTTGCTACAAATGATTCAAGACCAAATAATAGGAAAAAAATGCTGGAAAAAATATTATTTTCCTACACTGTATTATCCACAAGAGTTCTTCTGTAAGAGTGTTCTAAATTTAAGCAATATTGTGGGAACAGTTGCTAAAGTGGTCAAGTACACTCGTGCAAGAGGATTAAACCAAAGGCAATTTTTATGCTATTTGAGGATTTTGAATCCAAACACATGGATGTTCTGTATCAAATGAATCTAAGAGATCATTTGGAAAAGGTCCCAAGAAAAGATTGTGGGAACTGAGAGCAGATATTGGTTTCTCTTTGGACATGAAGCAAAAATCTTCAGATTTCCCACAGCTGAATGATGAAAATGTAGTCTCTGATTTTACATTTGCAGTTGATATCATGGGACACATGAACTAATTGAATTCAAAACTGCAAGGGAAGGGGTCCTTTGCATATGATTTGTATGACAATGTCCAGGCATTTATGACAAAATTACTTCTTTTATCTCGTCAGATAGGAAACGAGCAGTATGCCCACTTTACAACTTTGCAGCAGATTGCGGTTTGTGACGAAAATCTTAAAAAGTATTCTTCGTTACTACTTGGCTTACATGCCGAATTGTCTCGCCGATTCCAGGATTTGAAATAAAAAATGACCTGTTTTTGGTCTCTCTCCTTTCTCAATTGAGGTTGATAAAGCCCTCTTTGACCTCCAACTCAAGCTTATTGACCTGCAATATGATCCATTGCCTTCAGAGCAATTCAAGTCAGTGCCGCTTCCTAGTTTTTGCGCTTCTTTTAATGAAAAAATGAAAGGCCCATGCCCAAAGGATGCTTGTGCTGTTTGGATCAACATGCATACTATATGTGAGCAGATTTTTTCTGTGACGATATTGAATAAACAAAAATTTAGATCTGGGTTGACCGATGACCACCTTGAAGCAGTACTCTGCATTGCAATAACGCAGACAAAGCTTGACTTCAAATGTTTGGTCAACGCACATCATTCCTTCCATTGAGTGAGCTTCTCACATTCTCATCAATATGTGAACAGTTATTACTGTAATTGAGCAGATACTGTATTTATTCAATATTTCAGTAATTCAATAACTCATCAAATATTAAATAAATGTCTGCTCAATGAGTTGCTTGTATTTCGCCAAATGTTCAGTTTTATTTCATGAACATCTCGAGAAGTCAGGGGAGCGCAGGTATCAATATGCAAAAAATAGAAAAGCACAAAATAGTGCAAATAAAGTTTAAATCAAGCAATGTGATGTGAATGTATCCGGTGAATGGAGACTCACATGGCATCAAATAAAATCAGGCATATCAGAGATCAGTGGCAGATGCTTGACTCTGTAGTGGTAGATGAACAACCCCACAGCTGGATATCTGATGTGATGTGATGTTATTTCATTACATTTTATTTAACCAAATATTCATGCTGTTATACACTTGTACGTGCATAAGATGTTTCTCATTCTATTGCATGAGCCTTGTAACATCCTTATCAATACTGTATGTACTGTAAATATATACATTGAATAAATATCTGCTCAATGCTTTGTTAAACCTTCTTTGTTTCCTGCATGTAAAAGTGCAAGATTTGATCTACATTAAGTGTGGGCCTCAAAGCTTATTAAAGCTCTTGATGTGGCCTCCGAGTCAAAATAATTGCCCACCCCTGTCCTGTATTTTTAGCACCGTGGCAGCAATTACTGCTTTTTCCATACGCAGGTATTAACTGGCAATGCTTGCTCTTCATTAGACCCTGTATCAGAAGAGAGAGACTTGATAGATTTAGAGTTAATGTGTTTGGCATTTCTGATGTATTTAATGAGCATTTTTGCTTACTCGCTATTAAAAATGTGCTTTCTTTTATTCTCAGTGTGTTGGCTGCTTGCTTCCTCCTTCATAATTTTACTTCAGCTATGCAGAGTGGTTGCGGATTGAAGGGGGGCCCCCAAAAGTAACTGTAGTATTATAGGGCATGTACGCTTTCCAATAGCACTAAAGTAATGCTGACATCACTTAGTAAAAATAAACAGAAGGGTGATTTCCTAAGATGTATAAATTAGGACTAGCCGACGGCATTAATCTAAGAGCTAATCAAATTATTTTAATAGCAGATTTTTAAGTAACAACAATGCTATTTTTGCAACTACGTCTAAACTGTAAAGCAGGCCACATGTCTACAGTTTAACCAATGTATGACATATAACAGTGAGGTGAATTAAGCAGATTTAGGGGCAGGGCTGCCATCAGAGGGAGGGGAGGATTTCCGAGACTACTGCGATCTTCTATGAGAGCTCCCTACTCCACTCATCAACCCTCCCTCCCCTTCTAAACATCCAGCAGCTGCTCCCACAATCCCTGCACTCAACAACCTACCCTTTCCCTTGCTCAGTGATTCTTCTCCCATTCCCTCCATTAAACAACTGTGGCAAGACTCAAGTCCTGTGGTAGATACGCAGATGCTCTTGTGAGTTCCTAGTCTTTGCTACTGCACCGACACACTTTATTCGAGAAAATACCCAGTATGTACCTGGCAGATACCTGGAATGCGCCGCTCCTCACCTCTGACAAGCCCCGTTGCGTTTGCCTTCCCAGCCTGGGATCATGCCTGGCTGACGGGCGGCTAATCTGTTAAATGATAATGATTAGGATTTAATAGGCTGCAATGCTTCGCGTGTCTACCAGATGGCATAAATTCATGAATTGTAATGCAGTATATATATATATACTGTGCAGTATTGCAGCCAGCGGGAATAAAATGCTTCAATCCCTGCCTGGAAAATACCTCAATGCACTCGGGCAGAAAACAGTCACAAACCTCAATACACCCGGGTATACCCGAATTTGTGGGACTAGCCGAGCTCGAATAAAGTGTGTCGCCAGTGTATATCTTAAACAGTCATGGCCACTGACAGGAGGGAAGAGATGGGACAATTGTCCAAGGCCCGGTGGCAGCAGGTGGTCTGAATGGCCGACACTGAACGTTAGGCCTGGCCAGAGGTTAGGCAGAACTTCTACGTCCGGCTGCTGGGCCTTTGATTGCTGCAAGGCCCTAGACTTTCCCAACTTCTACTGAGCCGGGACTCCCTCTCCCACCATTCAGCACAGGTCTCCCTTCCCCGACAGTTGGTAGCGGAAGGTAGGCCCACTTAGAAGTCGGGCCCAACTTCCGCATCCATGTCTGGGACCAGCGAGACTGGTGTGGCACCAAAGGCCTTCCACCCCAAGGTAAAATTGTGGGTATGTTTATACTGTATTTTGTGAGAAGGGAGAACAATGTGGATATTGTGCGGAGGAGGGGGAAATTATGGGGGTTTTGGGGTGGAGGGGAATTGTGTGGGTATTGTGGGGAGAAATGTGTGGGTATTGTAGGAGGGTGATTTTTGTGGGTATTTGGGGGTAATTGGTTGTGTGGTGGAGTGAAATGATGTGTTTGGCGTTGGAATTTGTGTGTGTGTGGGGGGGGGGGAATTGTGTGTGTGTGTGTGGCCAGAGAAATACATGGAGGTAGTGTGAGAAGGGAGAGGGGAATAAAGAGAAGTGAGAGATTGAGGAGGTGTGTAAGAGAGAGAGGTGGGCCTCGCAAGGCTGCCGATAGGGGGACCGGTGGAAACTCTAGTCCTGGGCCCCAGAACAGCTGTCGGCAGCCCTGGCTTTATGTCTGATTTGCAACCAACACTAGCTCCACAATGCAAAATGTGTCACTAAAAGATCAAAGGGATAGATGAGAAATTACAAAACAGTTGACTGTGAGTAGGTTTTCAATTTTTTTACTTTCTGAATCCAGGCTTTGCAATACAAGCTATGTATGTAATTCAATACGTGAAATCTCTGGGAAAACATACATTTTTAAAATGGATAGGGAGTTAAGATATTGTATGCTCAGGCACAGATTACTAAACAGTGCTAATCCATAATACATGATCCAAGTTATTGGGCCATAAGGTACCTTAAACCAAACCGTTGCTTACAGTAGTAATGATGGTGATAAGTGCCATTGTTAGCATGTTCTTACCCAAGAATCTTTGACTGAAGTTTAACACTATTCTACTCAAGGGTTTGCAGTTAAATCACAGGGTTTAATCACTGTATGTTATGTGACAACTTTACCAATTTAAATGTGTTATTCTGTAAACCTGAAAAAGTCATGAACCTTGTGTAGAAATGCAAAACTAGGAGAGAATATTGACAAACACAAAACCCACAAAAATAAATGAATTAAGCGTGTATTTACAAAGAAAGTTATACGTCTTAAAAGACTATAGTAATTTAGCTTTTTGCAATTTTTTGAGAGCACCCAGGCTTCATAAGTAGTCAATAATAAAGGCATCATATAATTTTTAGGTGTTCATTATTATTTCACATTGGTTACTAGAGTAACATAGCTCTCATACAATTTGATACATTAAACATGATAAATGTTAACGTAATATGTAAAACACAGATAAAGAGGCTTAAGGGAGAGAACAGTTTAACAATTGACACACAGCTGGCATATAGCAGAAAACAGCAACAGATTTTGACAAATGAAATCTGCTGCTAATATTTCAGTGAGAAGCTCATTGTAAAGAAACAGATGTATTCATATTCAGAATATACAGTACATGTGATGACAGACATTAATAGTTCTGGAACAAATGTTTGATTTCCTACCAGATGGACTACCTCTAAAGTAATGTGGTAATTGTGTTAAGTAAATATTTTTTTTGATAAATGCCTTACACTGAAAAAAAATCCATATATTATGAAATGCATCACAGAGAGGAACCATTTAGAATCAAGAAAATAGTTTGAAAAAGTTATAGCCACCGGAAGTACTTTAATTTTTATTATAGACAAAGATTTGTAAAAAAAAATTAACACACTTTATTTAGCCTTTTTCCAAAACGTGTGTAGGTGGGTACAGAACGAAGATGGAGGGGGCACATAGTGCAATTAAATAATGGCGTTAAATTCACATAGTAACAACAATTTTACAGGAAGAATCAGACAAGCACACAAACGAAAAAATAAAAGACTGTGAGGGGAGGGAGCAAGGAGGGGGAGGGAGCAAGGAGGGGGAGGGGTAGGGGTAATGGGGATGGGAGAGGGGGAACATGTAAAAACTTGCTATTAGACGTTTTATTCACGTAGTCTTGGTTATAGTCTGGTATTAGTTCTTAAAGGTGTGCTTCATCTCTGTTGCCTCCTGTATTCCCCATGGCTGCAATCAAATACTCCCCAACCTTATTTAAGCTTGATCTGTTAAGAAGCTGGTCAATTTCTCCATGGCAATCACTTCCCAAATACATTTCGTAATGCGGCCCAAACTGGGAGGTTCGATCTGCTTCCAGCTGGCTGCAATACTGCATCTAGTGGCCAGAATGACGTGCATAGTTAGCTTTTGGGCGGCACACAAAGATTCCTGGGCCAGCCTATGTAATAGGGCCACCTGTTGGTCTGGGTGTAGGGAGGATCCCAATATTCTATGTATGAGGGCAAACCTTTCTTGCCAAAGTGGCACAATTTTAGGACACTGCCACCAAATATGGATCATTATGCCAGGCTGGCCAGAGGCCCTAAATCAATACTGCAAGGTATTTCTGAACGTCTTATGTAGTCTCTTCGGGGTGAGGTACCAGCTGGAGAAATGAGATATTTCTTTACATATATCTAGCTAGTTGTCCATTTATAGAGACATACCCAAATCCATCTCCCACCAAATCATAAACCCACTTCTCTATGGAGGTTGAAAACAATTTGATAGATTGAAGATATTAGACCACTGCAGCTTGCCTCATTAGAGCAGAGATTTAAAAAAATGTAGAGTTCAGGGGCAGTGTCTGAGCCATTTTACTTGACATAAAGTGTGCCAGTTCTCAGTATCAGAAACTTTTCGCTCCCCTGGATATTCTTTCTTTCCCTGATAGTGTCGAATGGGATCCGCCTATCTAGGGAGATTAAATCTTGGATGTTGGTGATACCTGCCCTCAACCTGGTCTCAAAGGTTTTCTGGATAAGCCCAGGTTTAAATTCTGGATTACCGAATAGGGCTACTAGTGACGAGTTGTTTATAGTTAAATTATGTTTGAATTTCCGGGTGTCCAATAATTTAAATGAGGGAAGAACCATGGGAGTGGTGTATGTGTGGATTCTCTGTGCGGCTTAGGGAGCCACATTATTGTATTTAGTTGGGATGGCCACACATTATCCCTCTCTATGTCTACCCAGACCTGTTCTCCTCTTGGAGCTTGTCAAAGTACCAGGTGGGTGTATTGTGATGCACAGTAATATTAAATTAAGTCGGTGAGGCTGATCCCCCTCCCTCCCTGCCTCTCTCCCCTCCCTCCCTCACTCCCCTCCCTACACTCCCTCCCCTCCCTACACTCCCAATCCCCATATTCCCTTGGAATCTCAGGGGGTCAGGCTCTGTGCTGCTTATGGCCCCAAACAAACGTTGATATAGCTATTTGTAGGGCTTTAATGTCCTGTAGTTGTATGGGGATTGGGATCCTTGGAATGAGATGAATTCTCACAGAACATACCCTACCAAGTCAGGAAATACAATATTCCAGGTCTTTTTTTTTTAGGATCTTTGAGTTTTGGGAAGTTAGACTTGTATAAGGAGTTGTATGAGTTTTTAAGGCTAATCTGCAGGAATAGAATATCGTGCCTTTCCAAGTTTAGTTCAAAAATAAGGGAGACCAGTTTATTGGTGACTTGTGGTATAAAAAGGCTGAGAGCCATATATTTTGTGTGATTGACAATGAGCCATAGCGGGAAATTGTGTCGAATAGGTTCTGGAGGGACTGCATTGGTTTGGACAGGGTCAAAAGGATGTTTTTTTGCAAATAGCAATATTTTGTTTTGGGATTGGGTTGGGTTATTGCATGGATGTCAGAATGCTTTCTTATAGAGCATGGCGAGGGTTCTGTTGCAAGGGCAAACAGGTGTGGGAAGAGGAGGCATCCCTGATTTGTGCCATTATGGATGGGGATTGAATCTGACAAAAGGCCCATGCGTTGTAAACTAGCCTCTGGGGCCTTATAGAGAGTTTAAATTCCTCTCAGAAAATGTTCATTCAGGCCAAATGTCCGGAGAGTAGAGAACATGTACTGCCAGTCCACCTGGTCAAAGGGTTTTTCTGCATCGAGAGAGAGAAGCATGGCCAGAATACCAGTTTATGTCTGTGTTTATGAGTGAGATTGGCCTGTAATTAGAGAATCCACACAAGTCTTTACCTTCTTATTAATTACTATAATGTTTGCTGCCAGCATAGTCTCTGAAAACCATCCCTTTTTCAAGATGTGATTGAAACGTTTGGTGAGGTAAGGGCCCAAACTTTTTATATTTGTTTGTGAAGTTGTGCTTTTAAAGACTTTACATCTTATAAAGTCTCTATGATCTCCTCTACTGAGATAGGTTGGTTAAGCTTGCCCACCTTGCTCTTGTCCAGTTGTGGTAAGGCCCATGTCTCTAAGAAGGTGTTAATCTTGTGACTTTTAGTTTGGGGAATTGGGAGTTTACTTACCACCGTATAGTGCCTGAGAGTAGCAGAAGATTTCCAAAAGGATTTCTTTGGGATCAAAGAAGAGGAGGCCATTTTTGCATAATATTTGGTGTACTGGCTTTTTTTTTTTGTCCTTTAAGCGTCTGGCTAAAAGTCTGTCACTCTTATTGCATTTCTGGTAAAACTTTTGTCTTGTCCACCATATTGCTTTCTCTGCATGTCTGTCAAGTATAGTTTAGTGCCCCACTTAGTTGGATAATCTCTTCTAGGGTGCTTGGACTGCTGTCACTTTTATGTTTTTCCTCAAGTTTTGATAATTTGCCTGTTAGCGTTGAGGTCCTCTGGGTTCTGGCTTTTTTCCTATGGCTGGCCACCCCAATTAGAAAGCCTCTTAAGTCTGCCTTTTGAGCCTTCCAGATGGTTGTAATTGGGATCTATGGGGTTGACAAAGATATTTTTTTAACAAAATGTATCATAAAAACAGGCTAAACCCGCAAAGGTCAGTTAAATCAGTACTCATTACATGGTGTTACCTAAAATAGGAACAGACGGTATATTCTCTGAGAAAACATGGTATCCTCAAATATAAGTATATGCAAAAACAACATCCAAACTATATCTCTTTAGCATAGGCTTAATGTCATGTTATTGTAGCATAACATTGTGTTATCTTCCAATAATGTGGAGTTATGCCAGTCATGGCATTTCTCCTATCCAGATCCCAAATTAGGGCTTTTGATGAAGTGGAGAGAGATGAGAAGGAAATGATGCAGTGAAATACACTGTGATATACTGTAAATTATGTCGAACTGTGGTGATTCACCAAACCCTATTTCTGTGTCTGGATAGGTATAACATCAAGTTTAGGTGAAACTTAAATAACAGAATTTTAAGTCCCTGTGTTAACCTTAACAGACTTTGTGGATATGCGATGTTCTCTTAACACTTCATTAGCATATCATTTGCATGTCATTATTACTGTATGTCCACTGTAGTTAACGCTCATGCTCTTCATGGGAGAAAACATGGCTTAGGTTTATGTTATTGGAGATAAACAGTTAGTTTTAACGTTAGGGTAATGCTGGGCTTTGTGCATCTGGCCCTACGATTGAGACAGCTTTAGCATCTCCAAAAATCTCTTCCACCATTTTGTTTACTACCTTATACTATCAGCCTTGAGGATGTACAGTATTCAAATCAGCAAATGCTGCCAAATTGGATCAGTTGTTCCATGATTTTATTTGCATCTAAGAGAGGATTTTTTTCTTCCTAAGATTTATGTGACACATTACCAGCTTGCATATTATTCAAGGGATGGATTTCTAATACAACATTGCAGTTAGTTTCACTTAATGAAACAATACACAGTGAGTCATGTTTCTAATGCTTATTGTGCTTTAAACAGTTTAGTAAAGACTTTCATGGGTGATCTAATTAATGCCAGGTGGCAAAACTACTCACCATAACATAACCTTAAATATTACTATGATATTTAGCATGATTACAGGATATGTTTTATATTCTATGGGAACAATGATGCCAGCCAGCTACATCTTTAACTATTTTATGTATTCATTAAACTTTGCTAGTATTTTTTCGGCCCAAATGGGTGTTTTCGCAAATATTTGCTTCTCACTGTGCTAATTAATCCTCAAATCGCACATAAACAAAACATGCAAACAAGGACTTTGCCGACTTCATTCAGTTCCAGCTACGCAATTCTGTGCAGTGTGCAAATTGTAGAGTTTATTGCTCTGATTTTGACTTTTTAGCTTGGATAGGTAGGGACATAATAGTATAAAAAGTTATTTTGGTGCATTCGCTATTTTTGAAAAGTCGTAACATGCTTCAACAATCAAGCCTGAGTTTAATTGCATTAAATAAATAATGTTTTGGCTTAGTGCTCATTTCCTCAAGAGCCCTTAGGCTCAATGGTTACTTTAACTTGATCACTGTCAGGTTTATACTCTGGTGATACAACTTGTATGCTTTTGATATATGAAGATACAGGAATTGTGCCTCTAACTATTTATCGATAAACAGTCTGTCACACATATGTTTCTGTGCATCATGTTTTGATTTATTTTCTAATTTATAGACAATAAAATGCACTAGGTGAAGTTTTGTGTGTATTTTAAAATGAAATGGTCAAACAAAAACAGGCATGATAAGTAAGGGATATGTAAAATATTTGTGCACATCTGTAATCTCAGGAAAATGTTGAATATTGGAATCTGGTATAAATAGCTGGCAGCCATAAACTTTCAAAGCAAAAATCAAATTCAAATACAGTATCTTAGTCACAGAGCAAGTTACACCCCAAATTTGTTAATATTTATAAAACTTTGCAACATTTGTCAAATGTTAAAGCTATTGAGTTTCACATTATTTGCAAGAGAAATGTACTCATTTTGTGGCCTTGTCAATTAGTAAATAGCATTCAAGTAAGCTTTTTCTGTTTGCACAAGTTTCTTTAAACATATCAAGGAACATTTTTGAACCAATCTACAACATATTTGCAGATTACCATAGTACCATCACGGAAGTCACATTTTGTTTGCATTAAAAGACAGAAAATAGGTGTATTTGTAGATCTTATCTAAGCTATCCTGAAGTATAAGCACAGCAAAAAAAGCTATGAAATAATCAACACAGGACACGTCTAAATCAACAAAGAATTCAAATCAAGACTCCATTACTTCCCAAAGATTCTGTATTTTTTTCCATAGGCTATTTGACTTTAAGGATCCCCTACTGCAAAGTAATCTTAAAATATTACGATGTCCAACACTTAAGTTAAAAACGACACTTTACTTAATAGTTCTTAATCTCTTTAAGAGATACAAGTACATTCAGTAAGTGGAGCTGGTTTTCTTAACGAAAATAACTAGATGAGTGGCACAGCTTTAAAACATGTGGTCTATGTAAAAAAAATCAACTGTAACCCCTACGAATAGATAGTAGTCAATAATTTCTTATTAAAACAAAACATGATAGGAAGCAGCAGTCTGAATCTCATGGCATGAAAAATCCGCTGTCTTAATATCCGAAGCAGGAAATTAGCAGCGGACATTGTATTGCTGAGAATAGTGTTACTGTATTGTACCGCTACTTGGTCACATGTCAAAAGATGCAGCATGATGTGGCACTGCCTTCTTCTTCACTAGAGCAGTGTACTGTTAAAAATTGAAATTATGATTTTTTAAAATAGATTCATGACTTATCACCAATTACTGCAACACCAATATGGTGGCTGAACACATTTCTTTTAGTTATAATAGGACTGGGTGTGAAACCACCCCTTTACAAAACCAGTATGCATTGTATTGTAGCCTAACTTTTTGTCACAGGTAGGATGTTGAGCAAGGCACTGTGAATCATATGTAACACATGTTCCCCCACCCTCTGGGAGATTTCACTGCTGCACGGTGTGGTGTGGTTCATACCTGATTCCTCACAGTTGATCTGAGTCTCCTGCGGTGTTGTGGAGGAGAACAGGACAGGCTTCTGGGGCAGTAACTGATTCTTTCTCACGGTGACAGCGCCTCCATCTCTTGCAGGCCCCAGGGATGTGGGGACAATCCCTACAGGAGAACTTACTTCCCCACCCCCTGATAGATTATAGTCTGAGGCAGGAAGATACAGTTGTGTGAAAAAGAAAATACACCCTCTTTGAATTCTATGGTTTTATATAACCACCTTTGACAAAGTGCCTCTGCGAAACGTACGTCAGGTGGGAGGCAGGACTAGACTGACGTCATGACGTTGGTACGCAGCAGCAAGGGGCTGATCACATCGGAGTGCTGGTAGGACTTACAAGTCGCCGAGATGCAGGTCTGAAACACTTAACTTGCTATATGCTTTTACTTTGGTACACTTGCTGCACTATCCACGCATTGTGTTAAGGGATATGCCTAACACCACTGCACAAGGTTATCAGAGGTAACATGTTAGGCTGTGTTCTTTAGACTTATTGCAGAGTGTTGTTTTACCTTTGTATCTGGCATTATATGCAGCTATTATGTGCTGATTTACACACTCTCTGCTACCTGCACAAGCTACCCTACCTGCTTGCGATACCCCTGTTCCTGATTGCACGTATATTATGTGTGATAGCTACTTACCTGCTTGTTAATGATTATATGTTTATTTAGGAGGCTATAATTTGATACAGATTCGATCCGTGCCTCTGAGCTATTTAAACACATTTTGTGGGCTCTCTTTTAGTCATTCTACAAGTACATTTTTAATGTAGTATTTTGCTAATTCAGGTGTTACTAGGGGCTATAAATTGATATGGACCCAGATCCGTGCCTCTAGGCATTATACACTATTTTGTGTGCTTTTATAGAGTAGCTATTACATTTAGTAATGATAGATTTTTTGGAGGAACAAGTGTTTGACTTATAATAAAATATTTATATTTTCAGTCTTCACATTACCTGTTCACTATATACAGGTTTCTTTTAACTCACACTATTAGTGCTGTACCCAAGGGCTAGTAATAATTTACTGTGACCTATGTTGGTCCTTCTCACCAGCTAGAGTATTTGTACTCAATATTTAGTTACACCCTGGGTTTCAGTTTTTTATATTTATGTACACAGTGTTTGTCTTGTTGTATGTGTCTGGTCACCATAGTGATTTATTCACTTTGTTATACATATTTTTTTACTTTAATATCATTAAAATTTGATTTTAAACATATAATCATATCAACTGAAATACACTGAGTGCTTGTAATAGGGATTGTTTTTTCTTGTTTCTACCATTACCCCTTACTCCCTTTTGCACATTTGTGTTGTGATATCTATATTTTCATAAGGCTGAAGCGACAGTTTTTACCTTCCCTACTTCCTCCGCCCCCACCCTTCCTCCCCCCCTCCTCCTCCCCCCCTCCTCCTCCCCCCTCCAATTTTTAGAGTGTTGTGGAGGAGAACAGGACAGGCTTCTGGGGCAGTAACTGATTCTTTCTCATGGTGACAGCACCTCCATCTCTTGCAGGCCCCAGGGATGTGGGGTCAATCCCTACAGGAGAACTTACTTCCCCTCCCCTGATAGATTGTAGTCTCAGGCAGGAAGATACAGTTGTGTGAAAAAGAAAGTACACCCTCTTTGAATTCTATGGTTTTACATAACAGGACATAATAATAATCATCTGTTCATTAGCAGGTTTTAAAATTAGGTAAATACAACCTCAGATGAACAACAACACATGACATATTACACTTTGTCATGATTTATTTAACAAAAATAAAGCCAAAATGGAGAAGCTATGTGTGAAAAACTAAGTATACCTTATGATTCAATAACCTGTAAAACCACCTTTAGCAGCAATAACTTGAAGTAATTCAAGTTTTCTGTATGACTTTATCAGTCTCTCACATCGTGGGAGAGGAATTTTGTCCCACTCTTCTTTACAACGTTGCTTCAGTTCATTGAGGTTTCTGGGCATTTGTTAATGCACAGCTCTCTTAAGGTCCAGCCACAGCATTTCAATCGGGTTGAGGTCTGGACTTTGACTGGGCCATTGCAACACCTTGATTCTTTTCTTTTTCAGCCATTCTGTTGTAGATTTGCTTGTGTGCTTGGGATCATTGTCCTGTTGCATGACCCAATTCCAGCCAAGCTTTATCTGTCGGACAGATAGCCACATATTTGACTCTAGAATACTTTGGTATACAGAGGAGTTCAAGGTCGACTCAATGACTGCAAGGTTCCCAGGTCCTGTGGATGCAAAACAAGTCCATATCAACACCCCTCCACCACCGTGCTTGACAGTTGGTATGAGGTGTTTGTGCTGATATGCTGTGTTTGGTTTTCGCCAAACGTGGCACTGTGTATTATGGCCAAACATCTCCACTTTGGTCTCGTCTGTCCTAAGGACATTGTGCCAGAAGTCTTGTGGTTTGTTCAGATGCAACTTTGCAAACCTAAGCCATGCTGCAATGTTCTTTTTAGAGAGAAGAGGCTTTCTCCTGGCAACCCTTCCAAACAAACCATACTTATTCAGAATTTTTCTAATTGGGCTTGATCCAGCAAGAAAAGCAGGATATCCTCCGCAGCGGAGAACACACATGTCAGTCAGATTGAGGACAGGAAGAGGATAGGTTGTATCCAGGAAGCAGTGCCTGAGTTACTTCAGTAAAGTGTTACAGGGACGGCCCCAGATAGGGACACTTCCCCTTAGTGTACCATAGTGCTGTTGCCGGGATGGCCACATGGTGCCCTGCGGTCTGGGACCAGGCCACAAGCCACATAGACGTTATGTGAGACACTCCTGCTGGAGCTCACCTACGAGGCAGATCAGGACCCTAAGGTGTGAGGGGATTGATGTTGGAGACCCAGCGAAGTGGGACCCCCTTTGATTCATCAGCGGTACCTGGGTACAGGAGTGCCCAGGGAGGTATTAAGTGCACCAACGATTTACACAGGGGTGGCGCTACCTCATACTTTGGGTGGGACTGTTCTAAGGATACCGGTGTTTAGGTGCCTAGGGCTCCCTCAGTACTTTGGGGGCATCACACCGGGGTGTTGGGTATTATGTTTGGGTATCGTTTTGTGTATTGTATTGTAGGAGTGTATTGTTATAGTGTGTTACAGTAAAGACGTTAAATTATACACAGTGTATAGTGGTCATTGAGTCCTATGTGGGACCATCCCACACTGCTGGAATCTCTCATAGGTGAAGGTGAACAGGTGAAGGTGAACAGAGAGTGAGAGATCACCCCAGGCTCCCAGAAGTGGAGGCTTAGGCCTCCTGTGTGCCAACAGGTACAGCAGCACGCATTGTTCCCTTAGTCATAGGGAAAGGGGCTACATTTGGAGGCGCTGCTGAGATTCAGACCTGGGGTGCCCGAGAGAGTAGACCAAAATTTAGGGAACCATGTTTGTGCCCTCCAAGCAAGAGGTCCACCAGTGGGCTGTGGTGTTTCAAGAACCTCCATGCCATTAGTCGTGGTGGGGGACGTCCCGGCTAGTAAACCCCCATGGGTTGTCTGCACCTCGTTATGGCGGTTCCCCGGTTTAGCCGGAGCCTGGGCCTAGGACGAAAGTGAGACCCTATATACCGTTGGAGTATAGTGGTAGTTGCCATGGGCAATGAATTATGTGTAGAAGATGGCCCCTGGGCCCTGAATTTCCTGGAACCCCTACCCACGGGTTGCACATTGATATACCCAGATCTACACATACCAATGGTAACTTTCAGTCTGTGACCCACACAAGAGGTACCTTATTAGGCTGAACTTCCACACCACTCCTATATCCCCAAGAGGAACGAAGCTAGCTGGAGTCAGTCCATAGCTGCCAGTATGACTGTCCTAGTCACCGGTCGACCAGAGACTCGGATTTGGTGGCAACACTACAACTGGTGGACGGCCTAGCTCAGTCCTCGCAGTCTCATAACTACCGCAAGCTCAACACCTTCTCCTGTATATTACCCACTTCCATCGGAGAAGAAGAGTTTGGAGCATGGAGGGGACATTCCAGGCACGTACTCGATAAATTGTCCTGTTCTGAAGCCGTAAAGAGGTAGCAAGTAGTCAAAAAGTAAAGAGGCACTGCGAGACCAAGGGGGAAGCTACGCCCATGAGTTGGTCGAACTCCTCGCCCAGGCTAACACTGCCGAGGATGACAAGGATAAACTTTTGCCCTAGTATTGTGCTCTCTGCCAGAAGAGGGAGAAGAGCTGTCCACATTTTTTCAACTCTTACAACTGTCCTTATGGTGATTACTCTCCAAGAAAGTTATCCCTGCCACTGTATTCAATGAGTACAGATTCAAACAGCTCATGAAAGGATCTCTACCCTCGCACTCTATAGCCCTCATGATGTGAGGCGCTCCTCTGGCCACGACACCCCCAGCATCCAGGAATTAATGAGCTACATAAGGAAGCAAGAGGTTCAGTTACATTTCCATACACCCAAGACATCTCACAAATTTTCTAAGGGGGAGAACAAAGCAACCCCCTCCAAAATGCCTAGTACGAAAGAGAATCCTGAGGATAATACCCCCCCAAGGTCCTCCACGACAGACCCCCTCGATGCCTAGGAAATCAGCTCCTAACGCTGGCTTCAATGCGACCCAAAGCAACCATTGCTTCAACTCCCATATTCAAGGAGGAATACCATAGAATCTCTGCTCAAGAAGGTTTCGGATAGTTCTTATAGTAATAGTGGAGGATATGATTGCTTTCTCCGAACTGTGGTAGACTCATTGGGATGTCAGTCAAAGGCACTTCCTGAAGCATACTGCCACCCCGAAGGCATGTCCATCACACAAGATAACATCATGAGATGGAAAGAGTTGGTGATACCCCAGATGCGAGACCCGGTGGCTAGAGCCATAAGCTTGGCCATTCAGCAAAACACCCCTTCATAGTGAAGCGTGCTCATACCGACATGGTCGCTGTTATTATGAGGGAATGGGACAAGTTTTGCATGGATCATGGCCTTCTCTACCGGGTTGTCCCCTATCATAACCATCCCGATAGGAAACAACTCGTCCTGCCCAGATGCTTGCAGTACACTGTCCTACGATCTCTGCATGATGATCACGGACACCTGGGAGTGGACAAAACCTTCGGCCTAGTAAGAGACAGGTTCTTCTGGCCCAAGATGCAGGAATCAGTGGAGCGCCATTGTCGGAGTGTCTGCTGTGCATACAGCGAAAAACACTGCCTACACACGCAGCCCCAATGGACCACTTAAAGAGCTCTGGCCTCATGGACCTACTGTAGTCTGCATGGACTTCCTCTGCATAGAGGCAGACTCAAAGCGTATTCGGAACACCCTGGTAGTCACCGACCACTACACCCAATATGCCCAAGCATTCCCTACCAGCACTCACAGTAGCCAAAGTACTGTGGGAAAAGTACTTCATCCATTACGGATTAACTAATCGGATGCACTCTGATCAAAGGAGAGACTTCGAGAGCAAGTTGATCAAGGAGATCCTAAACTTGCTCAATATTGAGAAGTCTGCACAACTTCCTACCACCCTGAAGGAGACACCCTGTCACAAAGGTTCAACTGAACTCTACTAGATATGCTAGGCACTCTGAAGGGTTCCGAGAAGGCCGAGTAGAGCAAGCATGTTGAGCCGTTGGTACATGCCTACAATTGTACCAGGCATGAATCTACTGTACGAGCTATGCACCTTATTTCATGATGTTCGGCTGGGAGGCGCGACTGCCTGTGGACATTCGTCTTCGAGTATCCACTGACAGAGTACCAAAGATGACACACTACAAGAATGTGAGACGACTCAAGGATAACCTCCATAGAGCATATCAGTTGGCGGAGAAATCCACCGCCAAACTGAACGAAAATAACAAGCGGAGGTATGACCATAAGGTTCATCATCGGGAACTTCGACCCGGACATGCAGTTGTCCTGCGAAATCTAGAGATACAGTACCAGGGAAGCATAAGCTAGCAGACTGCTGTCAAGAAGATCTCTTTGAGGTAGAGTCACAGATGATAGTCCTCCCTACGATGCCGATGGAAGAGTAGGGTCTGGCATAGTAATCACCTGCTACCTATTCCTCAAGTGGGGGAAAGCGAACCTGAGTCAGCTTCAGTAGTGCCAGAAAGTGAGTCAGATGAGACCAGTGAAACTCCGGATGCAGTAACAGAAAATACTCAGGATCCTTTGGAAGGAACCTCCACTGACACAAATGGAGACTGGTGGACACCACCAGAAGAAGCAGCAGGTAATGGCCCTGCTCCCTATCTACCCTCCCCAGCAGCTTCAACAAGCTGACCACTCGATCCAAGAAGTCTGTGCATTGTACCTAATAGAGACTATGTAGCTCCAATTTCACACCTTATGAGAGGGCCAGAGCCTCAAGCCAATGAAGACGTTGAAGAAGAGACTCCTAGGAGTCAAAGAGTGAGACGCCTTCCAATGAGAATGGTGAATTAGAGGCACTTCACTATGAGTCTCAGCAGCTGTCTTGGAGCAGGTTTTCCTCTGTTATGACCATGCTCACTGAACTGTTTAATCGTGTTTAGATACCTATTGTACAATTAAGTTGTATGTGTAGGATATGTATTTTTCATTATATAAAAGTTTTGTAGGCTTTCCCCAAGCGGGGGCGTTGGATTCTCCACCAGGGGGAGTATGGAGCAGAGTCCCCCTCCTTACCTCTGATGAGGGGGAAACTGCCCTTTTGTGCCGCCAGAGCTCCACGCTGGTCCAGGAATGTGGGGGCCACATCTTAGATGTTGCGCATGCACAGAATAGCAGGCACGTATGTGCAGTGGATGCTAAGTGTGGTGGCCATCTTAGGTGGCTCCGTATGACGCCGCACGGGACTACATGGCCATAGTGCTTAGTGGGAGGGGCTGCTCACGTGGGGAGTCCTAGCCAATAGGGCTTGATCCAGCAGGTATTGCAGCCAAACGTTGGCCTTTATGGCTTATTAAATACATGTTTGCATTTAAGACCATTGTACCAATGCTATTCCTCTTTCTGCAATACTTTTTCTTAGGACTCTGCAGGATTTCTCTTTTCAGCAAGGAGCACCGGTATTATACTGTACATTTCTGTGACCTTATTTTTATGTGTGTCTGCATGACTCTACTTTCTGCTTCCTTAAAAGCAGACAACTTATACTTCCTGCTTGCCAGTTCAATGTGCTTTGAGACACCTGGGAGATATTCTAATAGGATGTGCAAAGTATGTGGAGGAAGCCGGGGGAATACTGTCCATGAGTATGATAATCTACAGGTGTGAGCAGTAGAGCTCAAAAGTATGCTGTGAGAGTGGAGCTTTCCAGCATCTGGGTTAGTTCAATGCTAGAGCTGCTGCCTTGCCTAGCAGAGGTTGTGGGTTCTGATCCTGTTAGGCCTGACAGTATCAACTACATCACAAGGCCCCTAGGCTTGTCAGTATAGGTCTTATTGAAATCCTTTTAGGGTGTGTGAGTCACTTAAATATACTTTGCATATTCTGATTGCATTTCTCCGAAGTTTCTGTGTGCTCATTTTTTAGCACGTGTCTCTCCCTATGTTATTTGAAGAGAGATTTGGGGGATATACATAGTGCTTGGAATTCTACCTATGATAGGTCAGTCCCTTCCCATTGTTACAGGGGGAACACCTATTTTGTATATCCTTAGCACAAGCATCCGTTATACTAAAACAATCGTCTGTGACGGCTGAAAACAGCACATAACACTGCATTAGTGAGCTTTGAAGATACCAGTTAGAACTTAACGAGGCGTTAATTTAAATTAACCCCTGGTTAAATTAGTAACGGATCTTTGTGGATCTGGACCTACAGTAGATCAGTTAATCCATTCTTAATGGCTATTTTTATTGTGATACTGAAAACACAACTTTGCTAAATGCTTCAAATCACATTCTTGAATGCATCTTGCCATAGGACAAGTTTTTAATTTAAAGTATTTGTCAAACACTGCGATTAACTATTCATCAAATAATAGTTAAATAATGCATAGACCTTGATTTACATTTTACTCTAAGTGCTTAACAGTCCAGATGTTTCAGTACTCCCTTTCCCTGGCTAAAGAGACATTGTGAGCATATATTTGTTTTTTTACTGAGTACTGTATGCAATGGATAGCAATAACCTTGGGTGATGTGAATCTATGAAGTTCTCTAAGCTCTTAAAATAAAGAGGAGTTAGGCACATACACTAAAAAAATTGTTTACTCAAAAAAAAAAAGCGAAAAGAGTTTCCACAGTAATGTTATAATATAAAAAAAATTGAAATAATACTTGAATGGGTAATGATGCAGTAACATAATATTTGGATTAACAGTCCTTCAGCAGATCTCATGTTGGCAATTTCTAGCATTCAATGAAGGGTCGTTGACCTGAAATGTGATGCTTCTTTCTGTCTACCTGAGCAATCATCAAGATATATACATTTTTTTTTTTTTTTATAACTTTGGTTTTATTGGGTGAGATACATCTTACATGGTAACACCATCCATTGTCTACAAATATATCACCATATTTAAATCCTTCATTTTTTTTATATAAACCTTCCAAAAATGTGACAAACTAGACTCACAGGACGAACCGGGGGGGGGGGGAGACACGCCCATTAACTAATGGAGCCGGACGAGGGAGGGAGGGGAGAGGAAGGGAGGGGGGGGGGTGAAGGGTGGGAATGCTCGATGCGTGATCCGATGATCCTCTACCCGACGGGCTTCGTGTTTATGCTTTAAATTGAATTAGGCCGCTCGCACCGGTGGCCTTGATCTTTTTGCTCGCACTGCGACCCCTCCGAACCTCTCCGACTCCTTGTATCTCTTGTGGCCTGAATCCCTCTGCTACTTTGGGCTTTCGGTCTCTAAGTTGTCAGGGATCCCTTTCATTATCGGAGAATGCATTTGTCGGTAATCATTGCAAAATGGTGGTGATATCTATTCCCGGGATGTCTGTCTGTGCCAACCAAGGCTCCCAGACTTTTAGAAAATTTGAGCCGGTGTCATTGACCAAACTCGTCAACTGTTCCATCCGGCACACAAACCAAATTCTGTTTCTGATCTTTGGGAGAATTGGAATCTCTGCTTGTTTCCATACTGCTGCGATCTCGCATCTGGTGGCGGTGGCCAGGTGTGCGATTAATTTGTGTGTGGCGTTTGATAGCCCCTTGATTCGTCTACCCAATAGGAATAGCCACGGGTCTAAGGGGATCTCCACTTCTAGCAGTCTTTGAAGCCAATCTTTAATTTCCTCCCAAATCGGGATCACCTTTGTACAAGACCACAGCATATGGAATAAGTCTGCTCTCTCCCCGCACTGTTTGGGGCAGAGCGGGGAGTAGCCTTTGACAAATTTGGATAATTTAGCGGGTGTATAATACCACCGCATCAGGACTTTATATGCATTCTCCTTTAATGTGAGATGGGCGGAGTGCAGTATCTCGTGGATAGGCCGCATTCACAGCGTAAAGATGAATCTCCTGCCACGAGTTCTGTACCTTTTCCAGGCCCTCCCGATCCCCCTGATCAGAGAAGATATCCTCTCGCTGCAGTCCCTGATAACAAAATTTATCTGGAATAAGAAAAACCCACGAATTAACAGAGCAATCTTGAGGAGGCCGACCTTGAGAGGAGGGTTGGGGGTGCCATGTCTGTTCGCCTACTACAAAGCAGCGCAATTGTGCCAGTTAGTGCAATGGCACACCGATCCGAAGCTTCGTAGGTGGGTAGCATTAGAAAAAGAATGTTGCTCACCAATAGAGATTAAGAATCTGATTTGGCTGCCCCAAAAAAGTCGGGCCGTTATGCAGACACCTCTACGGACTATGGCTAACTCCTTGAAGGTCTGGGACGCAGTTAAGCTCAAATGCCATCTCACGTCCCTACACTCTCTGATGACTCCCATTTGGGGGAACCCAAACTTTGCTCCAGGGGTGGATAGTGCGATTTTTTCAAAATGGATCCAGGCAGGATATCTCCGTTTAAAGGATCTGGAGGGCAGGTTACACGTAAAAACATTCGATCACATTAAAGAGGAGAAAAATTTACCCAACACAGAATTTTTTAGATACCTCCAGATCAGGGCCTTCTACAACGAAGCCCCAATTCGGCCCCGGAGAACAAATTTTGAGCAGCTCTGTTCAAGAGACACGGACACAAGGGGACTAACATCTAGAATGTACAGGGAAGTGGTATGCCCGAAGACGGACGACCAACCCAAACTTCCATACATGAGACAGTGGGAGGCGGACCTAGGCGAGATATTAGAGGACGAGGACTGGGATAGGATCCTGCAGATGGCAGCCAAAAGTTCCATCTGCACCACATTAAAAGATATATACATTTTTGGATAATTTTTCAGCATTAAAGTAGTGTATAAACTACTTCCTCTATGCTTTTGTTTCATGCATGCAATGGAACCGAGACAAAAAAGAGAAAAAAGCGCAAAGCCCATAGAGTAGTAAAGTCTGTTTATAGAATGGTAAAAAAACGGTTATAAACACTCACAGAAGAATAAGTAAATTCAGGCACTTCGGTACTTAGAATGACCGCTGGAACGGATAGCGGATACACGCCACCCATCGAGTGAAGGAGAAGGGATGAGACATTGAGCACCCCAACCAACAGACGAATGGACTACTCCTGTTCCAGCGGTCATTCTAAGTACCGAAGTGCCTGAATTTACTTATTCTTCTGTGAGAGTTTATAACCGTTTTTTATCATTCTATAAACAGACTTTACTACTCTATGGGCTTTGCGCTTTTTTCTCTTTTTTGTTTTTTTTCTATAGTTCCTACCGGTCCTGAGGTTAGTTCCGGTTGTAAAGAAGCAGCATACCCATACTTCATCTTCATCTGGTACTGGACTCTGTATTTGGGAACACACGTTGTGACTATATATTATCTATTTACTTTATTAACCCTTTAGTACTATGCTTGTATTTGTCACTGTGTAACCCTTTCTTTGTATTTATTTATTGATCACGAAGTAGGAGCGCCAGCTGACACACCTATTACTAGAGGGTAGTATACCTATCTACTTTTATCTGTGTCAGCCTATCCTCTATTCTGTTACATGGAATGGAACCGGTAATTAATTGGACCATGGCACGTTTTTGCTATTGCCAATATTTTCTGCCACTGTCATCTGTGCCAAATCCCTCTTCATGTCTTGACTTAAAAAAACCTCTTGATAGTATATAATTTATGCATGAACATGAAATACATTTTATATTCCAAAGTGTAGCTAATTAAGATGCAAGCATGGTAGGAGTAGAAAACATGTCCTTGAAAGTACTTGATACTAAACTAAACATTTTCATGAATGTATTTTGCTTAGACATTTATTGTAATTCTTTTTTACCTAATAGATGGGGTTTATACAAATGAATGAAGACTTCATATATATTGAGCCACTGAATGGCACATTGGCTGTAGCAGGACATGCACACCGTGTTTACAGACAAAAGAGATCTACAGAAGACAAAGCTCCAGAAAAACAGACTACTCGTCTTCAATATTGTGGAGTTGCAGGTATTTTCCCTTCTAAACGCTATTTAGATGCTTACAAAAATGCCTTCATTTCAAGAGTGCAATTCCAGGTCAAAGTTAGCTTCAGACTTATAATGGGAAACTTTATACAGTATTGTAATAGGTTAATGAACCATGTCTAAATTATCCAGATTCTTACCACAAGCTTGTTTTACTGTCATTCTTTTGATAACCCACAATCTGCAGAACATTTCAGCACACCCTTCTAGGAATATTTGGCAGTAACTAAACTACACAGTGCCAAACTCAGTTCATCTTTTTTTTCTATTAAACATGTGTCTAAATGTACCAGCAGTAACCTAAAATGGCATCAATTGTAGCTGATGAAAAGTTTGAAAGAAGTAAACTATCATGCACTGTACCTGTAGCAATAATAATCCCCTGACATACATAATTAATTGCATTCTTAAATAGCCCATTCTTATCATTTGCTGAGCTTCTCCTTGCTCTGTAAACCATGTTTTATTTTGATATCACCTATGCACTTAAAGCAACAATCCCCTCTATTCAAATTTTTTATTTTTTTTAATCTTCAATTATTTGTAGAACGTAAAATTGAGCAGATGGAATTTTGGAGCCGAACCGTGTGAATCCTCAGCTCTGGGGACCCCTTGTTCCTGAGAAATATAGCTTTGTCCTTGTTTTTCCCTTTTGAGAAATTAAATTGGTCGCTGAGACTGCCTCCCTCCTTTGGGCCAATAGAAAGCTGCAATGTCATTAGGGCGTGACATCCATCTTTCTTTTAGATAATCTCAGCAGCTTCTTGTTTTATTTTTTTTTATTTTATTTCATCTGCAAATACAAAGGTACTTTTCCCAGGAACTAGAGGATTTGCGTAGATATAAATAATGTGGATCAGCTCAAGAGAACATCCCATTAAGATTGTGAATTTAATTTTTTTTTTAATTACATTAAGAGGACTGCTACTTTGAGTCTAAATACTAGAGATGGGGGAATTGGTCCAAATCACTTTCCCGGATTTTTCCAATTTCGCATTGTACCAATTTTAATCTGACAGATTGTTTACAATCCATTCATGAGGCTTGGTTTCTCAGATTTAAAATAATCCACTGTTGGATTTAACGTAAATTCAGTCCATGGAGCATATTATTTCTAATCCGACGTCAGATTGTAAGAAAAAAGTATAGCGGATTAATCTGCCGTAGCAATTTAAACAAAAACGCAGATAGATTAATCCATCGTCAACAATCTGAACCGGAGGTGTAAAATGCCACTCCCACGTCTTGGCTGCACACCGTTTTGGTGAAGGAATGCAGGGAGACTGGAAGAGAGACAGAAAGATGGAGAGACAGAGGGAGACACACACACAGACAGACAGTAAGTTGTTGAATATTTTGTATTGTTTTCTATTTTGTTAAAATATTTTTTTCTCTTAATTTTTACATTTGTTACATATTATAATTTTTATTATTATGAGTGATGGCAGCCAGGACAGAAGGGGCTCTGTCCATATCCCTCCAGTGAGACTGATGAGTTCAACATTTTTAGGCTCAGTGCAGGTGCGGGCCTCAGCAGCGGTTTATGTACCAAGGAAATTTTCCTCCTGTTACCAGGCGTCCGAGTAACCGTAGTACTTTGGCTACTTCAACCCCGGTTGTGAGCATGCCTCAAGAATCGGCTGCTCCTGCAGCTGTTCAGCTTGTGTAAGGGGAACAGATTGTTGTGAAAAGTAGCACTTTTTTAGAGGAAGCAGGTAGTAGGGGTCTTCTTTTGACTGTTTGTTTGATGCTCAGTTATTGTCAGTTTCACCCGTGTCCCCAGCTATTTCCTAATTGTTATTGACCTCACCTAATTCTATCTGTATCCTGACAGAGACTGTTGAGGCTTCCAGCACACAGGACCACCTGTTGCTTGAACAAGTGTGTAAGGAGCAGATGCATCCACACATGCTGCATGTGCATGCAGGTTGCCAGAGCAGGGCCTAGTTCTAGTCAATACCATGCCCATGACTGGTTTTGAATCTGTGTCCCTGAATCTGGTTTGAGCTGAACCCCCTGAATCGACTATGCCCAGCATTGCTACGGCTGCTTCTGCTGCTCTTCTGATCTTTCTTGGGTACTGGCAGCTTTATAACATGGTGACGTTGGTGTTCAGGAGGTTGAAACCTAGGCAGGCATGGGCAGGGTTGCAGGGAGCCCTACAAGCAGTCAGGAGATTGCAACAGCTTTAGCCCATGTGGTCAAGGGATTGCCCCAGTGGAACTTGGAGAATCTGTGGGTGAGTCTCTAGGCTTTACCTCTTGGCATTCCAGACTCCTCCCCTAGCTCACAGTCATAACAGGAATGGAGTGACCTGCCCAGCGGAGCATCCAGTATGGTGTGGGCAAACTTCCAGTTGCCCAGCCCTGGCTCTGTGAGCTTCTCTGAGGTGGTCCACTGCATGCTTTGTCATGCAGGGGTGAGTAGGGGCAAGAGTGGTCTCCTTCAAAATTTGCTGAACAAACACTGTGACATTTGGGAGAGGCTGCATCAGTGTACTTCTGCATCAGATGTCTCCAGACATAATGATCTGGCTCCAGGTCATCTTGCAAGAGCCACCACCACCTACTGAAGGAGGCATCAGTCATCTACTCCTTCTCCTCCACCACGGCAAGTCAGGCCCAGGCATGATACACAGTCCACCCTTGCTGTGAGAAGTAAATGTGTTGCTTATGTTGGTTAAGCGTAATGTAAGATGAGTCTCCTGCCCCTGAAGTTGTTCAAGTGGCTCCTGCCTCCTCAAGTGCACGGCGATTGAAATCCTTTGTTTTCTCCATCCTCACCCTGAAAGCAATTGGCTCAGTCCTAATTTAGAATAATAAAACATTTTTATCAGGTCTACGTACATATTCTTACTGTCACTCCTTGACGTCTTTCTTTTCTGTTGGGGTCTGTCATTATACAAAATAGGGAATTATTTTGATCATCAATACACTGGTGTGCACAGCTTCTGACACTGGTTGTATGTTGGCTATCTGCTATTTGTTTCTGCTGCTTCCTTCATGGCTTTGTTCCTCTGACATATTTTGAATACTGCTGCTTTTGCTCTTCTGCAGTGTTGTTGTTACTGAGCCTCAGTCCTTTTTTTGTTTTTTTTCTTAGTTTATATTATTTAAATATTTTAAAAAAGAGAATACAAAAAAATACATAAAATAAAATAAAAACTGATAATTTATTTTATTTCAAATGTAAAAATCATAGTTTTAAAACTTATAGCTAACCATGTTTCAAAAAGTTATTTAAATTACAATTTGTGTGCTTCGTTAATCATGGTTACTACAGGTAAACCCCGTTATAGCGCGGTCCTCGGGGGCCACCCGATCCAACCACGCTAGACCCGGGGTCGCGCTAATTTAAAAAAAAATGGCCGCCGCGCGCCTGATCGGGAGGGAGGGAGTGAGGAGGGAGGGAAGAAAGGAAGAGGTGGCCGGAAGCCCTACATGTCCCCTAGCAACGGCGAGTCCAGCCGCAACCTGCTCCTTACCTCCCACCACCGGCATCCATTTCCTCCCCCCAAGGCTCCCATACCTACCGGCCCTCCGCGGCATAGCCCACGCAGCCCTCCGAGTCCTAGGCTGCGCATTTTTTTTTTTGCTGTGCACGGTGAGCGGGCGGCGCGCAAGAGGCATTGTGGAAACCATGGACCCATCTAGCCACAGTCTGGTGCTGCTTCAGAAGCTGAATATGCAGCGGGAGTTTGGTTTCCTTTGCGACTGCACAGTTGCTATTGGGGATGTGTAATTTAAAGCACACCGATCAGTACTTGCAGCCTTTTCAAACTACTTCCGGATGATCTTCATCCACCAATCCAGTGACTCAATCCAGTCCTCACTCACCCACCCCTCCTCCCGACACCACCCCTACTCCCGACAACCCGCCTCCTCCCGACACACACCCCCTCCTCCCGACACCCCCCCCCCTCCTGACACCCCCCCTCCTCCTGATGCCAGCTCCGCTCCGATCTCAGCAGCCGACACCAAAGGTAGGGAGGGGGAGTGGGAGGTGTGGTGTAGTGTGCTGTCAGTGCTGTGAGAGTGTGTTGTGAGTGCTGTGAGAGTGTGCTGTGAGTGCTGTGTGCTGTGAGAGCTGTGTGCTGTGAGAGTGTGCTGTGAGTGCTGTGTGCTGTGAGAGCTGAGTGCTGTGAGCGTGCTGTGAGTGCTGTGTGCTGTGAGTGTGCTGTGTGCTGTGAGAGTGTGCTGTGAGAGTGTGTGCTTTGAGCAGTGTGCAGTGTGTGCAGTGAGAGTGTGTGCAGTGGTGCAGTGAGAGTGTGTGCTGGGAGTGTGTGCAGTGTGCTGTGAGCAGTGTGCAGTGAGAGTGTGTGCAGTGAGAGTGTGTGCAGTGAGAGTGTGTGCAGTGAGTGTGTGCAGCGAGTGTGTGCAGTGAGAGTGTGTGCAGTGAGAGTGTGTGCAGTGAGAGTGTGTGCAGTGAGTGTGTGCAGCGAGTGTGTGCAGCGAGTGTGTGCAGTGAGAGTGTGTGCAGTGAGAGTGTGTGCAGTGAGAGTGTGTGCAGTAAGAGTGTGTGCAGTGAGAGTGTGTGCAGTGGTGCAGTGAGAGTGTGTGCAGTAAGAGTGTGTGCAGTGAGAGTATGTGCAGTGGTGCAGTGAGAGTGTGTGCAGTGAGAATGTGTGCAGTGAGAGTGTGTGCAGTGAGAGTGTGTGCAGTGAGAGTGTGTGCAGTGAGTGTGTGCAGTGAGAGTGTGTACAGTGAGAGTGTGTGCAGTGAGCGTGTGTGCAGTGAGAGTGTGTGCAGTGAGAGTGTGTGCAGTGAGAGTGTGTGCAGTGAGAGTGTGTGCAGTGATAGAGTGCTGTGTGTGCAGTGTGTGCAGTGTGTGCTGTGTGTGCAGTGTGCAAAAAAAAATGTTTTAAATTTACATTTTATTTTTTTTAAACGGGAGCCACGTGAAAACCGCGTTATAACCGATTTCGCGTTATAACGAGTCGCGCTATAACGGGGTTTACCTGTATTACTATTCAAGAGAAGGCTGCATCCTTTTATTACAATCACATCAATCATAGACATAGTTAACTGTAACGAACAGGAAGTCACGCCGCTCTCGGCGTTCTCCCCACTTACCCGCAGCTCTGCTAGGGCCTCCCGCGCCTCACACGGATCCCTCCTCCAGGACGCTGATCCCCGTCTCCTCTGCACGCGCGTGTGCACGTCAGCTCCCCTCTTCTACCATCGGCTCTGGGCGCGTGCCCGGTCACGCGCCCGCAGGCGCAGCCACACGGAGGCGTGGCCACATGGATGCGCACCAGCCTCTTAAAGGCACATTACCCTTTTCCAATGCTGCAACCAAATGCAGCCTTTCTACTGGGCTCTATAGCTCCTCCTCCAGGAGCTCTTCTGGACCTATCCCTGTCACAGCCTGGCCCATCATCCACACACCCCCACCTGGCTACGCTGCCATTGGATCCTCTCACCTATATATACCCTGCAGTGTCACTGGCTCGTCGGCTGAGCATAGAAACAGTTGTTCTCATCACTCTCTGCCTCCCTAGTCCTGTCCTGTCCTGTCTTGTTTTGCAGTCTTCCTCGTGTACCGAACCGGCTTCCTATACGACTCTCCACACCTCTGGCATCCCGAACTTGGCTTACGGCAATACGACTCTCCGCACCTCTGGCACCCCGAACCCGGCAAACGGTAAACGATTACGTCTCTCTCTCTCTAACCCCGGACTTGGCTAACAGCACCTTCCACCATCCATACCTCTCCTGCCCCGACTCGGACTCCCAGACCATTCTAATCTCAAGACGTGCCCTCGTGGCTGTGGGTGGCGTTATATCCTATCCCACCTCAGCACCACGGTCCCGCCTCGTTTGTGGTGAGCTCATCCTGACATTATGCTCAGCCCTACAAACATGGACCCCGCTGAGGTGGAGCGTACATTAAATTCTCACACGAATCTCTTCACAAGGCTAGAGACTTATCTGGAACAAAATGATAGGCGGATGGATTTGCTTCAGCAGAGCCTTCATTCCCTTACCGTTCAAGCCCGAGCTTCCACACTGGGACCTTCACCTATGGCCTCTACAGCCTCCGCAACAGTCTTTGCATCTCCTCTGTCTGCTATGGAACCCCGTATTCCTGCCCCTAACCGCTATGCTGGGGATCCCCAAGGATGTAGGGGTTTCCTTAATCAATGTTTCATCCAATTCCAACTCTCACCCTCTCGTTTTCTTTCTTCCATTTCTAAAGTCGGCTATATCGTGGCTCTTCTCTCAGACGAGGCGCTGGCCTGGGCCTCTCCCATTTGGGAAAAACAAGCGCCCATCACACAGGACATCGACCTCTTCGCCCATGAGTTCCGAAGGGTCTTCGACACACCTGCGCGGCAATTAACGGCAGCTTCCTCTCTCCACCACATAACCCAGACAGATCGTTCCGTCGCCCAGTACGCTGTGGAGTTCCGCATCCTTGCTGCTGAGACTGGATGGAACAATGAAGCACTATCTTCTACGTTTTGGCAGGGCCTGTCAGAATCCCTAAAGGATGAGCTTGCGGCGTGGGAACGTCCTACTAACCTAGAGGATTTGATCGCCCTGTGCATTCGGGTGGACCAGCGTCTGCAGGAGCAGAGGACTGAACGTTCTCGTTACCGTCAACGGGTTTCAAAGTCTCTCGCTCCATCGTTCGTGTCTCCAACACTCCCATCTTTGGACATCCCGGAACCAATGCAATTGGGAGGGAATAAGCTGTCCTCTGCCGAGAAACAACGCCGGCGCAGTGCAGGTCTCTGTATGTACTGTGGCAATTCCGGTCACTTAGTGCTCCAGTGTCCCCACAAGCCGGGAAACGCCAAATCCCAATGAGATCCCGGAGAGTCTCGTTGGGAACATTGCCTCTCTCCCCCATCATCAAGGACGTTCTTCCCACCAGGATCCAGCTGCCAGTGATGCTGTCTGGAGAGGGGTTTCATACTCAAGCACTGGCATTCGTGGACTCCGGTTCAGCAGGCAATTTCATCGATCAAACCTTTGCTGGACGGAACAATATTCAACTTACCAGCAAGAGGATGCCAGTGGGTCTGGAGGCCATTGATGGTCGACCTCTACAGCCGGCTTTCATCACGCTTCAGACAGTGCCTCTCAAACTGCAGTTCGCCGACGCTCATACGGAGATCCTTACCCTCGATGTCATCCACACTCCTTCCACTGAGTTGATTCTAGGTCTTCCTTGGCTCCAAGTCCACAATCCTCATATCGACTGGACCAACCAGGAACCCATCCAGTGGGGTGCTCAATGTGCCAAGACCTGTACCAGGCTGTTCCAGAAGATTGGTGGTTTGTGTACCCTGCCAGAGAAGGTCGATTTCTTGCCTACTGTATATTTGGAATTCCGCGATGTGTTCGACAAAGCACGATCCGAGGTTCTACCTCCGCACGACCTTTCGACTGTCCGATTGACTTGCTGCCCGGGGCAGTTCTTCCCAGGGGACTATCCTACCCACTCTCTCTCCCAGAGACTAAATCCATGAACACTTACATCGCAGAGAATTTAGAGAGGGGTTTCATCCGAAAGTCCTCCTCCCCATTCGGAGTGGGCTTCTTTTTTGTAAAGAAAAAGGACGGGTCTCTTCGTCCATGCATCGATTGCCGAGGCTTGAATAACATCACGTGCAAAAATCGCTACCCGCTGCCTTTGATTTCGGATCTGTTCGACCGCCTGCAAGGGGCAACCATTTTTTCCAAATTGGACTTAAGGGGCACCTACAATTTGGTTAGGATACGTGAGGGGATGAGTGGAAGACTGCATTTAACACCCATGACGGCCATTATGAATACCTGGTCATGCCGTTTGGTCTGTGCAATGCACCAGCAGTCTTTCAGGACTTTGTCAATGAAATTTTCCGGGACATTCTTAACAAATTTCTTATCGTTTACCTAGACGACATCCTAATCTTTTCTAAATCCGTCCAGAAACACGTTAAACACGTTCAGCAGGTGCTGTTACGCCTCCGGGAGAACCATCTCTTTGTGAAATTGGAGAAATGCCAATTCCATCTAAAGTCTGTGGCGTTCCTGGGATACATTATCTTTGACTCCGGGTTCACTATGGATCCAGCGAAACTAAATGCCATCCTGGACTGGCCCCATCCAACCACCCTTAAAGCCGTGCAATGCTTTTTAGGTTTTGCTAACTACTACCGTCGCTTCATTCGAAGTTTTTCCACCACGGTATCTCCCATCACCGCTCTAACCAAGAAAGGTGCTGATCCCACTTCATGGTCCGAAGCCGCCATCCGGGCATTTAATCTCCTCAAGAAGGCGTTCCTGTCTGCCCCGATCCTCACCCACCCAGACCCTAAAATTCCATTTACCCTGGAAGTGGATGCCTCTGACATCGGGGCTGGCGCCATTCTGTCCCAAAGGACTTCCCCCTTAGCCATATTACATCCATGTGCCTTCTTTTCTAAAAAAAATTCTTCCGCAGAACGGAATTATGACGTCGGCAACCGTGAGCTCTTGGCTATTAAGTTGGCGTTGGAGGAATGGAGACACCTCTTAAAAGGTACGGAAATTCCCATAACCATCCTCACAGACCATAAGAACCTCCTCTACTTAGAAGGGGCACGTCGATTGACCTTTCGACAAGCCCGCTGGGCGTTATTCTTCTCCTGGTTCAATTACTTCATCTCGTTCGTTCCAGGCTCCAAAAACCTGAAGGCGGATGCCCTGTCGCGACAGTTCCTTGCAGAGGATAGATTTGAAGAGCGGCTAGAAATGATAATTCCCTCCAAATTTATCGTATCCGCCAACTCGTTCGATATCCTGGACAAAATCCGATCCGAGCAATCACAGTCGCCTATGGGGCTCAAGGTTCCAGAGGGAAGGCTCTACACTGCAACACAACATCGCAAGAGAGTCCTCGAGTGGTGCCACTCCTCTAAATTGGCAGGACACCCAGGGATACGGAAGACCAACGACCTTGTCCAGTGAACCTTCTGGTGGCCAAGGATGTCTAAAGATGTGGAAGAGTTGGTAAAGGCGTGTGGTACATGTGCTCGCAACAAAGTACCCCGGGTCAGACCAGCAGGCCTTCTTCTTCCATTACCCATCCCAGATCGGCCTTGGAACCACGTTTCTATGGATTTTATCGTAGAGCTCCCAACCTCCAAAGGGATGAATACCATTCTCGTGGTAATTGACCGCTTTTCCAAACAGATGCACCTTGTTCCATTAAAAGGCCTTCCAAATTCCTCCAGGCTTGCGGACGTTTTCATTCAGGAAATCTTTCGTCTCCATGGAGTACCATCTACCATCGTTTCAGACCAAGGGTCGCAATTCATGTCAAAATTTTGGCGAGCCTTTTCTCTAAAATTGGGCATTTCATTACAATTCTCCTCTTGATACCACCCACAGACCAATGGGCAGATGGAGAGAGACAACCAAAACCTGGAACAATACCTTCAATGTTTCATTACCGATACTCAGGATGATTGGGTGGATCTGCTTCCTTGGGCTGAGTTTGCTCTCAACTCCCTTCGTAATGACTCCACTCAAGAATCTCCCTTCTTCATAAATTTTGGCTTTCATCCCTCCCGCTTACCCTTCTCCTCCCTATCCTCGGGGGTTCCAGCGGTCGACAAATGTATCTCCCGCCTGAAGGACTTATGGAGGAGGATTCAGGAAAACTTGAAGGTGGCTACTGGGAGACAGAAACTCCAAGCAGATCGCCTCCGACGTCAGGTTCCAGAATTTGCTCCAGGAGACAGGGTATGGCTTTCTTCCAGGAATATACGTCTAAAGGTCCCTACTATGAAGCTGGCACCCAAGTTCCTCGTCCCCTTTTCTGTGGTTAGGAGGATTAATCCTGTGACTTATCGTCTGCGCCTTCCACCCGCTATGAGGATTCCTCCGGTCTTTAATATATCCTTGCTAAAACCAGCATTTCAGAGTCCTCGTTTTTCCAAAACCACTTCTCCTCCACTCCCTCTGCTGATCCAAGGCCAACAGGAGTACGAGGTCCAGTTTATCCTGGATTCTAGGATCTCCAGAGAAGGAGTACAATACCTGGTCCACTGGAGGGGGTTCAGACCTGAGGAACGCTCATGGGTGCCCCACCGAGATCTCCACGCGCCTCGACTCCTCCAGGCTTTCCACCGTAGGAACCCCTCCAAGCCTTGTCATGGACGCCCGGAGGTCACCCCTGAATGGAACAGGGAGTCACGCCGCTCTCGGCGTGCTCCCCACTTACCCGCAGCTCTGCTAGGGCCTCCCGCGCCTCACACGGATCCCTCCTCCAGGACGCTGATCCCCGTCTCCTTTGCACGCGCGTGTGCACGTCAGCTCCCCTCTTCTACCATCGGCTCTGGGCGCGTGCCCGGTCACGCGCCCGCAGGCGCAGCCACACGGAGGCGTGGTCAGACGGAGGCGCACCAGCCTCTTAAAGGCACATTACCCTTTTCCAATGCTGCAATCAAATGCAGCCTTTCTACTGGGCTCTATAGCTCCTCCTCCAGGAGCTCTTGTGGACCAATCCCTGTCACAGCCTGGCCCATCATCCACACACCCCCACCTGGCTACGCTGCCATTGGATCCTCTCACCTATATATACCCTGCAGTGTCACTGGCTCGTCGGCTGAGCATAGAAACAGTTGTTCTCATCACTCTCTGCCTCCCTAGTCCTGTCCTGTCCTGTCTTGTTTTGTAGTCTTCCTCGTGTACCAAACCGGCTTCCTATATGACTCTCCGCACCTCTGGCATCTCGAACTTGGCTTACGGCAATACGACTCTCCGCACCTCTGGCACCCCGAACCCGGCAAAAGGTAAACGATTACGTCTCTCTCTCTCTAACCCCGGACTTGGCTAACAGCACCCTCCACCATCCGTACCTCTCCTGCCCCGACTTGGACTCCCAGACCATTCTACTCTCAAGACGTGCCCTCGTGGCGGTGGGTGGCGTTATATCCTATCACACCTCAGCACCGCGGTCCCACCTCGTTTGTGGTGAGCTCGTCCTGACATTAACGTAGCGTTTGAGGGAACCAGTCCCAGAATCAGGGCTCAATTACACCATGACATCAGTGTGTTAATGTTCACAAGAAATTATTTACTACCGTCGTTATATTGACGATCTATTATTAATTTGGTCAGGTGACACATTTACTTTACAAGCATTCTTTGAGTATCTTGATGACAATTCTTTTAATTTAAAATGTACCCATTATTTTCACGACGCACAAATAGATTTCCTGGATCTTCATTTGTACATTGATACAAATCAGCAAATTCAGACTGATTTGTTCAGAAAAGAGAACTCAAGAAACTCCTTGCTCAGGGCCGACAGTGCTCATCCCCGACCTTTAATAAAAGGAATTCCTAAAGGTCAATTTTTAAGGTTGCGTAGAATTTGCTCTACGGAACAAACATTCTTAAATCAGGCAGAACAATTATCCACCAGGTTTAAACAGAGAGGCTATAGTGATAGAGATATTAAATGTGCCTTTGATCATGCTCTCAATATAGATAGGGGGACACTTTTGAAAAATATCAAATCAAAGAACTGTTTGAATAAAAAATCATCACATTTCCATACAGAACAGAGAGATGAACCACCACTATTTGTAACAACTTACTCTAAGCAAGCTTCAAGTATTAGAGCTATTCTGTTAAAACATTGGGGTGTACTTAAACTTGATAGAGAATTAGATGAAGAAAGAAAACAGAGAGCGCACGCCCCATAGTGTGATCCTGTACATTTAATGATAGGGAGGGGTTGGTGGGGAGATTAAAAACACTTACAAAGTATAAGTGAAAAACAAGCAATTTGTGACAAAATAATTATCACCACCGATGCAGGAACCGTCCCGTGACATATTAGAATCCAACTGGAACCCTTGGGCAATGCATCCGACAGTGTCCATCCTTTCCGCGATCAAATGAAGTCCTTCACGCAATGTGTCATCAGAGTATGCCTCAATGCTGCTCCTGCACGCTCCGGCCGTAAAGCATGCAGACAACGTGATGACGTAATGTCGTAATTGTACGTCCCTGACGCGTTTCGTCACAATAATGCAACTTTATCAAAGGGATTTTGTTCATGAACAGTGGTGGCTTGATATATATACTGGAGTGTCTACAATCCGATTGGTACATCAATTCTGTGATATTTACGCCCCTAAAAACGAGTTTTATATAATTATGGATTGCAGAACTCCCCAGTAATACACTAATATCATAATATAAACTCAAGAAGAAATAAATCAATAACGAATAATTAAAAAATTAAAACAGTATTAAACATGTACCACTAATTATAATTAGAGGAAATAGTTAATATACAATACATTCAGTGATCCTATAACATTATAAAACCTTACTTAAAAAAATATTAAATATCAACAATTATATAAATGTACATTCAATTGTAAAATATGAACTATATCAATCCAAAAGATTTAGACAGTCTCTATGTGTTCAGACATTTAAAGCTGAACACAGACATGTAGCTGTTAATGCATCAATACATGATATAAACAAAAATAAACCTGTCCGAGCACACAGAGTAGGTATATAGGGCATAATTCACACAGGATAAATGAATAAAGTTAAATGAGTAAATAAAATAGGAAAGGAGATAGGGGGGAAAAGGGGGGTAGAGGGGGGAGGGAAAAATTAGGAGGTTATGGGGGGGGGAGGAAAGGAAATGAGGGAAAAGTGAGGGGGGGAGGGGAAGAGGAGGAAGGGGGGAGGGAGGGAGGAAAGGAGAGGGAGGGAAGAGGGGATAACAGATGAGTGGGAGGAAAAAGGGAGGGAAATTGCAGAGATGAGTGGAATGGACCAAAGGGCACAAAAACAGAACCGAACCTAATGCTCATACCAGAGTACTGGTATCCAGACATTCATTTACACCCCCGGGGGTTAATGTCCCCAACCGGTGGATCCAAAATGTCTCCCTTCGACACAAAGATTTGAAACGATCCCCTCCTAGACCACAAGGAGGAATGTGCTCAATACCCATAATGGTCATGGATCCAGGATCCTTAAGATGTATAGATGAAAAATGTTATGGTAGACTATGGGGGATAACTCCATTGATCACATTCCTCCTATGCTCCAGGAACCTGGTACTGAGGGATCGGGTGGTGCGACCTACATATTGAAGGCCGCAACCACATTGCAGGAGATAGACAACAAATGTAGTCAGGCAGTAGATATTGCCCTTAACATTATATCGTCCACTCTTGTGGGGGGAGACAAACTCCATTTTGGTGTTAAGGTGTTTACATGTGATGCAACGTCTTCTGCCACATTTGTGGTTGCCCATCTGGCCCACAGATGTAGCACCGGCAGTCACAACCATGGGTCTCAATTTACTTGGAGCTAAAATGTTTTTGATGTTTTTTGCCTTCCTGTATGTAATAGGTATTTTCTCTGGAAGTATATTACCTAGGTGTGAATCACACGTTAAGATGCTCCAATGAGTATTAAGTATACCCTGGATGAAACTGTGGGATTGGTTAAAGGTGGTTAACGGTGGTAATAAACCTTGAAACCCCATCGCTGTTTGATCCTTTCCGTGGTGTATTATAACTAGTATGTTTAATTGCTGAGCACTTATTAAGTAGTAATGATCTATCGGTGGCCCTCACCTTGCTGAAAGGGTCACAAACAAGACCAGGATCATATCCCTTCAACAAAAATGTATTACTCAGTTCATTTGATTGGATAATAAAGTCACTTTCCCTGGAACAGTTTCTTTTGAGACGATGAAACTGTCCCAGGGGGATGCTCCTGAGCCACTGTGCGTGGTGATTTCTGGATGCGTTAACATAATTGTTAACTGCAACGGGCTTGAAATGTGTGGTAGTAATGATATTACCATCTGGATCTGAAGTTAAAACAAGATCCGGAAAAACCACTGATTTAGGACTAATATCAAATGTAAATTGCAAGCCCATGTTATTGTGATTGAAAGAATCCAGGACATTGGAAAAAACTATGTCATATACCTGTTGAGGTGTTCATGCGGCTGTGGTTATGTAGGGAGAACCATCCACACGCTCCGTGAACGAGTAAGTGAACATGTAAGAACTATTAGAAATAAAGATGAGAGGTTCCCGGTAGCACGACACTTTATGGAATGTTCATCTGGTTCGTTACAGAACTTTACGTTTAGTGCTATTGAACACATACCTCAGAACACTAGGGGAGGTGACAGACAGCCCCTCCTCAATCGCAGAGAAATGTACTGGATTTATGCCCTTGGGACATTGGCACCCAAGGGCATGAATCTGGATTGGGAGCTGAAGCATTTCCTTTGATCTGTTTTTCTGTTATTATGATATGCATATGTTCGTTGGTCTTTGATCACCTTGTGCCCCCCTCCCTCATTTTCCCTTCCCCCCCTAGCCCCCTCCAGCCCCCCCCCCCCCCCACCCTCCCTCCCCCACTCTTTCTTCTATCCTTATTGTATTATTTATTGTTTTTAACATTGAGACGGATCAATATCTTTGTTGAATACTGGTGATGCCTATTGATACTATTTGATGTTCCTTATCTGGGATGGCTATATTATAGAAATCGTTTGCCCTTCTCCTATTTATTTCTATGGCTATAATATGATGTGCCTGGAGAAACAATTATTTCATGTCTATTTCATGCCAAGATATCTGGTCATAGCATTCTCTGCCCTATATGTTTCTATCTTCAAGATTATATAGAAAGTTTTATACATATATACATTGTTCTATTCATAGTCAGCCTAGCCCACTTTGATTGGTCACTTATCTATTGACATATAGATTATTGTTGGCTTGTTCCTCCGATGCTATTACAGTAATATTTTCTGTGTTTCATTTAATCTGTTTGTATTGTCCGTCCGCAGCTTCTTCTGCGGTTTTTAATTGCTTAGTTTCTGTTTTGCAGACACCTTGTACACTCCCCCTTTCTGTGTTTCCCCATACCCTCACGAATGGTGTGCTACAGCGAGGCGCCTCATTGGTGATCTCCTTCACCAATAGGAGATGTTTACAGCGCTATTCTCGCGAGATTTTGAGTGCGTGACGTCATTGTTTGGGGTGGGGATCGCGCATTTAACAGGGAGTATCCACAGATGCCTATTAACTCTTTGACAAAGGGACTTGTTCCCGAAACGCGTCAGAGTTACCCTGTACCCCTCACTTGTCATTTAATTAATTATTTTTAACGTTTTTTCTGGTTTGTGGCCCCACTCTTTGAAACTGCTGTGCTCTGTTTTTTGGACCCTATGGGACATCTATCCTATAGACATAGTTAATGTTACAACGCGTTTGTATTTGTTAAAATAGATTAATAATGGTTTTCAATTTCAAGGCTGTGTTATTGGTCCCTGTTTCAAATTCATATGCAATATGCCAAATTGCATCTATATACATTTTAAGGCTCTAAAATTTGACATGCATACTGCTGCGGCGCATCTTATTCTAACACATCACCGTTTTTTCCCTGGCTTTTTCCTGGAATGCGACGCACTTCACCGGGAGCATGCCGAATTCATTTTGCGTTCTCAGCCACGGGTCATGCGCGGGTCATGCGCGGTTGACGCACGGTTGATGCGTTTATTGAGAATGGTTCGGATTTAATAGGTTGCAATTCTTCGTGTGTCCGCCAGATGGCAGATATTGATGAATTGTAATGCGCATGCGCTTCAGTAATGTGTCGACTTGCAGGTGTTTCGTTTAAAAAAGATACCACTGTGTGCTATGGCCTTGAGACTGAAGGAAGAGATTGCAAAAATGTATCAATTTAGGCTTTTCATATTAAATAAAGACAAAGACCAGTTTCTGTTACAGTATTCTCCAGACAGCCTTCGCCATGAGTGTTCAAGTGCAGCCCGTTGTCCAAAAACCCGACAGAAGTTATGCGTATTTGATATGGGCCGCGATTAATGCAACAGATGATAAGATGGCAACAGTTGTTCAAATTTATCAGTATTTTATCCAAAACTATGACTTTTACAAATTTGTGCCAGCTCCTCATACGTGGAAGCTTGCAATAAGGAAAAGGTTATGTAGCGATCCCTGTTTTTATCATATTGAGCCACAATTTGTTGGAGGGTATTGGTGTGTATCACCGGCTTTTTCCTGTATCTATGATCAAGCAGACGGCAAAAGGCGAAATGTCATGTTAAAACCAACTAAGAAACGACAGTCGCTGCCAAGCTATGCACCAGCACCAGCACCGGCTTCCAATAACGGTCCCACCGTCAGTGACAACCCTTGCTGTCTATCCAGCAAGCCTGAGCCGGATTTCGCAAGCATTTTCCATCAAGCTTGCATGTACCTAAGCAATTTCCAGCATCATCAGCTCACTACAGGTATACTAGTCCCGCTGCAAACTATCGACGTGGATGATCAAGAACACTGGACTGACAGTGGGCCGGCGCCGGCGCCAGCTGAATGGGAAATTCTATGGTGAGTATTGTTAGTATTGTTGTCGTATTATTTTCTGTGTTTTTTTTATTTTGATAATACAGTATCAATATCGGAGTGATTCAAAAGTCAAGCGATTCTCCTGTAAGCAATATTATTAGCTGAGCGGCTTCTCCAGTACTGTGCTGCAGATACTGAACAATTGGTGGAACGCTAGGCGCATGCGCATTGGAACCTTCTTGAAACGCATATGCGTGTCATTACATCGACAGTAGGCGCATTCGCATGTGAACAGGAGACGCCCCCCTGAGAAAATTATTGGTGGGACTGGCTGGGAACTTCTTTAGGGGGCTGACCATTACAGTAAAACTTTTCTTTTTGTTTTTCCTCAGAAAAGAAAACGGCTAATGGAGGGATTTCGATAGATAATATCGCTTTGTATAACAATGCTTGCACATTGCTGAATCGGATTTAAAAACCCAAGTACCGGAGTCAACAGTTTAGTGGCCGTTGTTATTGATTAGGATAGAATACTGTACCTGAAACAGTATGCTGATGTTTTCCGGCCGTACAGTATACAATACTTTTTTATATACAGTATACTGTGTAATAAACCCGAAAAAATAAAAACTATGCATTTATTCTACAGTATGTGTCTTCTATACAGTGCCAGTACATTCAGTACAGTACAGTTTGTGTCTTCTATTTTTTTTAATACTCTTGTACTGAGCATGCCTACAGTATACAGTACAGTATGCCTGGACATGATTTTTTATTGGTGTAGTAAGTACAAAAACATTTATTTACAAATACTGTACAATGTAGAAACATTTTAAGTGCACAGCAATTCAAAACATCAACAGGTGTATGGTTTACTGCTAGTGGAAACATTTATGTACAGAAAGTAAAATAATTTACAGTCAGTCAGTATAGTTTACAGTCACATGTTATAAAAACAAATTCTTTATTCATAAAATATACAAAACGCAACATCTCCTTTATTAAAGAACGGCAAGTCAAAACATATACAGTGGGATGGTGTGCAAAACAGTCAGTCAGGCCTGCACCACTGACTGTCCTCGAGGGCAGCAAACAGGCCCGGTTTTCAGGACAACCTTGAAAACCGGGTCTGTTTGCGGCCCTCAGGGACTGGAATTGTGCAGGTCCTGTGTGTGTGTACAGCAAGTAAAAACATTTCTGTATGAATACAAGTTAAAAAACACACAACATCTCCTTTATTTAAGTACAGCAGGTCAAAACATGTACAGTACAGTTCAGCACAACAGTATGGTCTTACAGTACCCGTGATTAAACCAGAAAGTCCACCAGATTGTCCATCCATGGCCGATTCCTTGCATGGCGCAAAACGCCATTAATGCAGTCTCGAACGCCTTTCATTACAGAATCTGTAATTGTATAAAAGCGCCGCAATTCCACCAGAATGGTCTTTCTTAAATTGGCAGGAAGCGCCTTTTTTACGTGATTTCCTTCGTAGTTCACTCTGAAGGCCCAGTCGCAGTACAAAGAGTAGGGAACATGGTGCTTAAAAAGTAACAAGGCATACCTGTGAGGTGATGTCGGGCACCATATCGATGCGAGCGAATGTAGGTCTTCTGGGAGCGGGTGTGCTTGAGGCGACGGGCGATGGTAGGTTGTCTGGGAGGAAGCTTTCCTCTGGTCTTGGTCGCTGTGTTGTCTCCTGGCGTGGTCTTGACGGGGTTGTCATGTCCTCCTCAATGGCATACATGTACACTACATCTTCTGGTGGAGGGGTGCGCTTGGTGATTGAAGGGCGTGAATGCTCCCATTCAACACATCCATGCCACCCTCCTGCTCCGGCGTCGGGGAAACAGAGGCATGAACACCGAGTAAATGATGTATACCCGCTATGTCAGCCCCTATCGTCTCCATCCGTCGATCCATCCGTTGATCCATATGTTGCATCCGTTGATCCATATCTAGCATCCGTTGATCCATATGTAGCATCCGTTGCTCCACATTTAGCATGGTCTCCAGAAGCAGATCTATCTTTGCCAGCACAATAGAGTTCCCGGGGATATCCATACTTATCCCATTCAGCATCCGGTCTAACGAGCTGCTTCTTGTGCATGGCATGCTGTGGACATCTGGGTGGATGGGTGCAATGGAAGATGAGATGGGGGTTCCATGGCGAGAAGCAGCAGCGACGTTGAAGAAGGGTGGAGGAGGTGACCTTTGGATATCCGGTAGAGGAGAAGCGGCAGCGTCGTCGAAGAGGGATGGAGAAAGTGACCTTTGGATTTCCGGGCGAGAAGCAGAGTCGTCTAAGAGCAAAGGAGAAAGTGACCCGTGGATTTCAGAGGCACCAGTGGCAGCGTTGTCGGAACAGACTTCTCCATCACGTAGGGTGTATAACTACTGAATTACACTGAACATGCGCAGGAAGCCATTTCACTGCAACAATGTGGAAATAATATTTATAGTTACTATAAACTACACATTACACCTCTCATGTCCTTCTGTGCATTTAATGAGATCGAGCCTGTCTGATTACATCATTACTATACCACTACTATCTATGGTTTGAAGAATCAGCAACGTAGTCACTAAACAAGACTGACATCACTGTATAATGTACCACACACTACTGTGTGGACTCTAAATTACAGGTTCACAGTAACAGTAATATATTTTCTGGTACAAACGATCTGCCTACAGGGAATTTTCCCCCACATCAGTACCCTGGTATCACATCTACACTAAACAAGGATAGTAGACTATGGGCCTCATGCAGTAAGCGACGATTATGTGAAATCGGCAAGCTTATCGATTAGTCATGTTATTGGCGTTTTTCCCTCTCCGTATGCAGTAAGTGCCGAATACATTCAAAATCAACCAGAAAACAAATCCGCCCACTCTCACGATGATGAGCCGATCACACACAGGTGTATCGGCGTGCGTGGCGGGGTGCTGTTAGGTTGCACAATCACAAATCTTGCTGAATCAGGCGAAACAAGCATGTTTTTGATTGCGCGCCATATTTAAAGGCAACGTGTACTGCTAATCATTCTCTGTGTTGTTGGGAGTGAGAGAGAGAGAGAGAGACGCACAGAGCTGGACGATTGAAGATTTGCATATTGACTGAGAGACTTGTTGTGTATTGGGTGAGCTTTGTCCTTTGTTGTTTTGTTTACATCTTTGTCTTGTTTTATATGTGGAAGTGGGTCGTGTGATTGCCTGTACATTTCTTGTCTGTTTTTTGTGAGTGCTGGAAGTATGCCCGCAAAGCGTGGGAAGAGTGATGCTGGTGGGAGTGGGAGTGCTACTCGTGCGAGTACGCGTCGGAGTGAACGTTCTGTTCAGGGGAGTGATGTTGCTGGTGCACCGAGTGGTGTTGCTGGGAGTGGGAGTGCTGTTGTTGGGAGTGGGAGTGCTGGTGCTGCGAGTGGTGTTGCTGGGAGTGGGAGTGCTGTTGTTGGGAGTGGGAGTGCTGTTGTTGGGAGTGGGAGTGCTGTTGCTGTGAGTGGGAGTGCTGGTGCTGTGAGTGGGAGTGCTGTTGCTGTGAGTGGGAGTGCTGGTGCTGGGAGTGCTGGTGCTAGGAGTGTGAGTGCTGGTGCTAGGAGTGTGAGTGCTGGTGCTAGGAGTGGGAGTGCTGGTGCTAGGAGTGGGAGTGCTGGTGCTGGGAGTGCTGCTGGTGGCGCAGTTGCTGATGGGGTGTCTGGTGGTGGCGTGCTTGCTGGTGGCCAGCTTTTGGAGGCTCTTCCATTGGAAGAAGGAGAGTCCAGTCAGCACCAGCCAAGCTCTGACCCTAAACCTGCTCGGAAAAAACGTGTGGAGAAGCCACGTAATCCTCGCTTCAATGACCAGGAAAATAGGGCTCTTGTCACTGGCATTCTGGAGCACTATGACAGTCTCTATGGACATTTAGTAGGTAAGTGTAACTTTACATTTATTATTCAAATACATGTGATCCTAGGTCATCTGAGTTTTGTTCATATGCAAATATGGGTACACAATATCTTTCTATGTTCATTAGTGTGGAAACACAGCTTTTTATCATGCCTTACAAGGACAAATAAACACAGGCGGTCAATTTGCCAGAACTGCATACAATATGAATGCAACCTTGCTTACATGTATAGGTTTAGTAGTGAATGCTCATGTGCTGCACATATTACACATAAAACAGCATGTTTGCTATCTCTTGGAACAGCTAGCAGTGTAGGAAACTGGTGCTTATATTATTATTAATTTACCTCATATCTTTTATATGTTTTTCAAGGGCGGACAAGTGCAGCAAGCAAAAAAGAAATGTGGGACACAATAGTCATTGGTGTCAATGCCTGTGGGAATAGTGTCAGGGACAAGTATCATTGTCGGAAAAGATTTGATGATATTAGGTCCAAATTGAAAAAGAAAATACAAGACCAACGCGTGCATGCTACTGGCACTGGAGGTGGGCCCACACCACAACGTCTCATATTGACTCCATTGGAGGAGCTGCTTCGGCCAAAATTACTTACCGTCGTCGTGGAAGGCTTGGCTGGTGACCGTGACATTGGAATTTATCCGTCACAATTTCCAGCAGGTGATAAATATTACTGTACTAGGCGTGTCGTTGCTTACAGTTATTTTGCATATTTACACTGCTTTTTATACTGTCTTCACAATATAAGCATACCTGCATCTATATATGTATATGTCTGATTCTGTATATATATATCTCAAAATAGACATATATGTAGTAGTCCTACTAAAAGCAGTAACTAATATAGCACGTGCCATTGCGTGCTCATTTACATGTGAATTCCCAAAATGCATAGCTGCAGTGGAAGCAATTGATGGTGGGCGAAGATGGGGAACAACAGGGTAGTACACATGTGTAACACATGTTCATGAGAAATTATTAGTAGCTACAGGTACAGAACAGAAATATGTATCATATTATTGTGTATTTTATTGATTTTACTCCGACAAACATGACATTACTGCCTATTTTAAGCATGCATCAAAGAAATTGCATGTAACGGCCTACAAACATCACTGGCACTAACACATCTATAGTTGCTTATGAAAAGGTCCATTTTTGCTTTATGTCATATACAGACAGCATAATGAGGCACACGTATCATATGTTATGTCATTGTTTTCATAACTTAAACACTGCAGATGACTACTTAGCTCATCTACCATTGTGTTAAAGCAGCTGCAATTAATATCTCATCACAGCATACACTTCAACAGAGGGGGTGGGGTTCAGCACACACACTAATTACAGCCTCATTTCACGGTCAACTTAGTTCACACCATTTGCACCTGTTTCAAGTCATTGAAAGGTGTGGCTGATTAGGCTTTTTGGGGAAGGGAATACCTTTCTTACAACCTGAATAGCACAACTGAAGTTAATCACACTCATTTGAAAGCTTAACTCTAGCTACTAAATGCCCCAACAACTCATTACTTATCAAAGCGTACGTCACACATTAGTTCACTCATATCTATAGTTGAACTACTATGAAAGACACATTATCACACACTGCATGTGTTGTCTTGTTGAGTCACAGCCACATTCAGGTGTGCCACATCTTCGATTAATGTACCACACATATCCTCTACCAAAAACAACACTTTTTGCAATATGACCACCTTCATGATAACCATTGTGAATGGTCATCTCATGATAGTTATGTACATTATGATACTGATATCACTACACAACATATGATTTTTATGTACTCATTTAATCTATTTATCCTCACGCATTACTGCAGAAACATAGTATGTTGTATGTTAGGGAACTCAAAAATTCTAAGTACACAGGCATGTACAGTGTTATTACAACTATTTATGTTCACTTTCACACACATTTTCGGTTAAGGAACTGATGTTGTTACACTGGCGACACACTTTATTCGAGCTCGGCTAGTCCCACGAATTCGGGTATACCCGGGTGTATTGAGGTTTGTGACTGTTTTCTGCCCGAGTGCATTGAGGTATTTTCCAGGCAGGGATTGAAGCATTTTATTCCCGCTGGCTGCAATACTGCACAGTATATATATATATACTGCATTACAATTCATGAATTTATGCCATCTGGTAGACACGCGAAGCATTGCAGCCTATTAAATCCTAATCATTATCATTTAACAGATCAGCCGCCCGTCAGCCAGGCATGAACCCAGGCTGGGAAGGCAAACGCAACAGGGCTTGTTAGAGGTGAGGAGCGGCGCATTCCAGGTATCTGCCAGGTACATACTGGGTATTTGCTCGAATAAAGTGTGTCGGTGCAGTAGTTAATCATAAATACAGAACATACAATAAGTGTTTGTTCAATATTTACACATGTAAATGTAAAACTTATGTTATTGTTATATATAGTTGCCCCTGGAGGACATGTGTCACCTGAGATGGAACAAGTGTCTTCACCTGGGTCAGCCAGCTCAACACTACTAGAAGGTGAGTGTATCATTTGCTGCCCATATAATATGTGCTCTTCTATATGTTATGTTGTCATGTGCATTATTTGTTTTGCACATCTTCTTTAAATAGGATTACTTAGTGTCAGTGAAAATTAAGTGTAAGGCAACATGTATTGTGTTAGTGATGTTAATTATCATGTAGGACTTCTGAGTTTAGAGCAACTTTTCATTCATTCATATTTCATACTGAGTCCAAACATTATTCGTAAGTCAAGGTAGTTTTTAATGAGGTTATAAAACGTATGCTAACATGTTAGGTGTTACTTAGGACACAGTACAATTACATAGTAACACAGCATACATTAACATGCCATTTAATAATGTGTACATTTCTTTTTAGAACATCATGGTGATGAGGATGATGAGTATGATGAGGATGACGCCACAGAAGAGACTGAAATACAATCATGTGACCATGAAGAGGTGCCAATAGAAACTGTTGTACCGCCAAATCGTCCATCAACTTCCACATACGATGCAATTGTAGCTTCAGAGGGAAAAATAGTGGACGCAGAAAATCGTCGCCATTCAGACATGATGACAGTGCTGGAAAGGATGATTGGACTGCAGGAAGAAACAGTATCACAATTGGCACATCTCCACAGAGTCTTCATTGAAGTGCCTAAACAGTTGCAAAAAATCAACACCTCATTCGAAGCATTAGTTGTTCAGCAAACACAAGCTAATTACTGGAGAATGACTAATGTACCACAATTCAACACCTCCCAGCCAGGATCTGTTCATGCAGGTCAGTTTTCACCACATTCATCTGATATTCATTCACCAGGCCCAAATGTTACCGGTCAAGTAGCAGACATTGCTGTGCAGGTTCCTGATGACATCCTACCGCTGCCATCTGTACAAATTCAGCAGCAGACACCTACAAAGGAGGCGACAAAAACAAAACAAGACACACATGAAACAGACCAACCATCACTTGTGCAGTGTCTACCAACTTGCTCACATGTGTCACTGGGCACAAGCCCTGTCCGTGAACAGTCACTACCCAAAAGCCCTGTAGGTGAGTCGCTGCCCAAAAGCCCTGTAGGTGAATCGCTGCCCAAAAGCCCTGTAGGTGAGTCGCTGCCCAAAAGCCCTGTAGGTGAATCGCTGCCCAAAAGCCCTGTAGGTGAATCGCTGCCCAAAAGCCCTGTAGGTGAATCGCTGCCCAAAAGCCCTGTAGGTGAATCGCTGCCCAAAAGCCCTGTAGGTGAGTCACTGGCCACAAGCCCTGTAGGTGAGTCACTGGCCACAAGCCCCGTAGGTGAACAGTCACTGGCCACAAGCCCTGCCCGTGAAGTGCCAGAGGCCACTCAAAGTGGCTCTGTTGTGCCTAAAGTTGGTGGCAAAAGAAAAAGGAAAATTCAAGAGACAACAAGCAGGCCTGTTACTCGCTCGCAAAAGGAACAAAAAAAATAAATGTTATAATTCAGAAAATATGTCTTTGGCCTTGTTTTGTTGACTTCAGATTATCTAATTACTATTGTATGTATGCTGAAGACTGTGTTGTTTCCAAACTTTCAACTATGTTCTTGTACACGTGAAGTTTTGGAAATGTTAACACTCATAATTAATTGTGTTAAAAATATTTATGTTGTAATCGTATGTTCAGTAATGGTCCACCAGGAGCCAGTTGCTAAGTTTAGAGAAGCTGCCATTGACTTTGCAGCAAAACATTGCATTTGGGTGTGTTAATTGATGTAAGAATTGCATATGCATATTAGTCACATGCAATTATTAAAACACCTAAGTAAGTGCAAACATCTTTCTTGTACGTGTACAGCAGGATTATGTGTAAATTATTACTTACCTTTGCCTTGCTTGGCCATTGTAATTTTGTCCTTTAATCAGTTGTGTGTTCGTTTCTATAACATCTCAGAATGTATAATAATATATATATACACACACACACACACACACAGAGTGAGTGTGAGTGTGAGTGTGTGAGTGTGTATATATATATGTATATGTGTGTGTATATATGTATATATATATATATATATATATATATATATATATATATATATATATATATATATATATATATATATATATATATATATATATATATATATATATAGTACTATATAAACTGGTATACACAAACTAATACACTTCATGCTTCCTTGTGAAAACACTATTTTAATAATACAGGCCTAATGTTTGAGAAATATCCTAAGTATGAGACTCTAACAGTATTGTGCTTAAACAAATGTTTATTACTTAATTCAATCATGTTTCTCACCATTTAAATAGGTTTCATACAAGGTATACTTAATGCCATCAATGTTGTGTGTACTCCTGCAAAATAAAAAAATAAAAAATATTATATATAAATATATATATATTTTTATAAGAGATATATTTATATATATATATATATATATATATATATATATATATATATATATATATATATATATACACACGTATTTAAACTCATGCAGACAGGGAGTTAACCAGACTTTCACATACACACAGAAATGTAAGCGGGGAAAAAACATTTCTTTTTGCAGGTGTGTTTTTACTGATATGCCTCGCTAAGAAATATTTTCACACACTGGTCTTTGTTAGTTTTCAAAAAAACACTATGTGAACGCATTCACAGTCTAGGGATGTTTTTCACAAACGAGATAAAAGAAGGAGAAATGTTTCTCCCACAGTCCCATATCACGAACCACAACTGTTAACCCAATTAGACAAACAAATCCAATTGGCGTTTGAAATAAGGAGTCAAAGTAGTTACTTTTGTTGACCTTGACAAGGAAAAACAGGAGTTTGTTAGCCATTCAGCACATTCATTTTGATGAGCAAATAACACAGACCTGCACACAGCTTTTGTGCTACTCAGACATGGCTGATGAATTCGTTAACAATATTAATCCCCTTTTAGGGTATAAGTACATGATCTGTGAAGCCATCTTGAACAGTCGCGGACAGAAAGCAAGCACACGCCAAATCGATGATTTCATTCGAGCAAAATATCCTTATTACCAAGACCGTAAGCATGCACGGAATTTTAATTCCTCAATAAGATTCACTTTATCAAGTAATGACTTTTTTGAACGTGACCAGGATAAGCTACAACACACCTATGGTTTCTGGAAGATTGCCCCGGAAAAACAATTTCTCCTGAAAGACGGCACTTATATTGTCGTGAAAGGCATATTTATTCCTAATGGCAATAGCAATGTATCCGCTACTACTGATCCGTTTGAATCGATACGTGCTGCAATATCTGCAGCCTCCATTCCTGAAACCCACATTGTACAAGAACAAAAGTACTATGATTATGTACCAAGCCTTTCAGCTGAAAATGCATTGGAATGGGAACCGGAAGAAATGAACCTACCTCCCGACCAATTATTTGAAGAAAGCAGTGGCGATTCCTATGAGCGCATCCTGGAGGAGATATGTGCCATACTGGATTCAGCGGTTGGGTTAAGCGTGGATGAAAATGGCTTGCATTTCTGGAGCGACCAGTTGCAGCCAGGCGAAGAGTTAATTCTAGAAGAATGGTAAATATAACAATCGTTATGCGTTGACTCTGCGTTTAAATTTTTTTTTTTTTTGTAACCACCATTTTCACTTTCAATGCGTGGATACAGCGTAACATTGCAGACTGCATAACATGTAGCGATCACAAACAAATTGTTTCCTAATACAATATAGTAGGACCTGAAAGAGTAGTACACATTGCTGACGGAATAAATATACGTACTTTCCTATCCCTTTAAACATATTAGCAACATTTTACCATTACTCTAACACATACCTGTTTTGTTATCATGCAACATCTACAACATTGAAAACCGGGTCCACCACGTATGACGTGGGACCCTTGTCATGGGCCAAGGCGTCCTTAAAAAGGATTAGTGATGTAAGTCCCGCCCCCAAGCGACGTGCGCGCCTCAAAGCCTATTGGCTGTCATGTTTTGTTATAGTAACGGTAACTGCAGTGTGTGATGCGTGCGGCTCAGTGTTTGTAGGCGTACCCTGGGCGTTAGCCGAATGTTAATTGAGTGGGAGGAGTGTTAGCGTGCGTTTCACGCTGGCTTAACATCACGTCACACGTATTGCATTTGCGCATTGTGTTATCGGCCGTGCTTTCTGTTCAAACACGTCTGTTTAAAAAGAATACAGATGTACTCGTTTAGAACGAATGTAGTTTCGTCTTCATTGTATTTGAAATAAAGATGTTATGTTTACTGGTATTTTCAACATGTATTGAACGCACAACGTACGCTTTGTTTTGCGCATGCGCTAACAGTTAGTGGAGCCAAGCGTGAAGTGCGTGCGCACACAAAGATGTGCGCGCACATCTTTCAGTATACAGGCAACATTCACTTCTTATACATAGTTATGCCTGCTACAAATTTAAAGAAACATTACATACTGATGAACAGTTTTACTTCTAACATATAAGTGAGTGACGTGTGTATCTACACAATCATATAGAGCTGCGTAACGCGTTGTCACGGATGCATATCTAGTAAGGTGCCATCTTTGACCATCATGTGTTTGCTGTATTTCAGAGATGTCGGGGAAGATACAATCGGATCAATGTATGATTTCAGAAGAGTCTACCTTTATATGAGATGATTGTGAGGAGGAGCCACCGACTACTATACTACATATGGAACTAATTTTATATTGCTTGCAGCGCTTATTAACAAACAATTAAAAATGTGATACCCTTATGCCTATATTGCATAAGCACTTAATTAACATAATGATGTTGCAAAAGAGTGCCTCATGAATTTTTATTGAGTGTTCTTTAATGACTACTAACATTTTATGACATGGTGTGTTTTATATATAACAACCATTCCCACTCTGCTAACACATTTGTGTATTCTAATATGTAATGGAACGTATGACTGTCGAAACTATGTAACAATAATAATAATAATATGAGCATGTTCATGTATAGGGCTGCTAGTTGTACGCAGCGATTTACAGACACATGTTTCAGCCTGAGGTCCCTGGCCCGTGGAACGTACAAATGTTTTTTTGCCGCATGAGGCACAGGGAGATAAAGTGACTTGGCCAAGGTCACAAGGAGCCCACACCGGGAATTGAACCAGACTCCCCTGCTTCAAACTATCAGTGCCAGTGTGTGTCTTTACTCAGTGAGCCACTCCTTCTCCCAATGTAAAGGACACTTACAACCAAGTAGCCATTTATTTTTAAAATCTCTTGTTACATGGGTATGTAGATAAAATGGTTTGGGACTGTAGCAAATAATGTTACTGGCCAGATGTTATGGTCCCCTCCAATGCATGATGTTCTGAATATGACATCACCATCATGTTATGAAGTACGTTTCTGTGTATATTTCATTAACCTAACTAACTATAGTTTACTGTGTTTATTAATCGTTTAGAAATACATAGTATAGTCAATATGATGATATAAGCTACCATAATAAAGCTGGTGTTATCATTTGTCGGTGTTATACATGGATCCTACACCAATTGATAGAGACACAAACAGTTGTCTTAAAAAGTGTGTCTATGCTAGTGATGAATGTGCTCCCGTAAGTAAACAAATAAGTACAGTTATCCCCTTTTCTCCAACCACCTCTATATTACATTAATGGAAATTATAAGGAAACATACATAAAATGTGATGAAATGTGAGTAATCATTTTGTAATACAATGCACATGAAAGCTCAAGAGTAGCTAAATGCATATACATGATACAGAAAGTACATATATGTAACATTTGTGTTTAAACCAATATGTTGGGTTTTTAGTTCCAATAATTATAGGAAGATTGAGGTAGCCACATCTTATGAGAGATGTCAGCAAATATACATACCATGATCAGTCATACTGGAGATATACCTATAATGCAAAGGAACAATATATAAATTGCAAACATTTACATGCCATCTTCAGTACCGTAAACAACACAGCAAAGTGTGTATTTGGTGTTAAATGTACAACACCATGTATATTTCATGACATTCAAAATGTAAATCAGCCTGGTGTACACATCATATGGATGTACATGTTACACTGCACCAATAACATTGTATGTAAGCATACTAGAAGCATGAATGATTATGGGCATAATATGTGTTTTGTCTTAGCATAAGGAATAACACAATGCTAAAATATTATTGCTTTGTTACCCAAGTTGTATTCACATACACACAACTAAAGTACAATTGAAGAGGGATTATATAACCTGTGCAACAATAACATACCGGTGCCACATCCCTTTGTGCACACAGCAGAGAAAAGAAAGGTGTGCAACCCATATTCATCTGTGTCCTAACAGAAGGTTATATAAAGAAACATTATTGTTAATATAACATAATTAAACTATAAAAGTAGTACTAGGAACATATGAGTTTGTACTTACAAGAAAAAAATGAATTGATGAGATTCTGTCGTGTCTGGCCACCACTGGCTGTTTGTTCATTTTCAGCAGCTACATGGGTGGGATGCTCGTCTACCAAAGCCTCAGCTAGGTCTGACTGTACATTGTGCCTGAGTGCAACATTGTGCAAAATGCAACAGGCAAGGATAATATCAGACACTTTTTGAGGCTTGTATAGAAGAGCCCCACCAGTTCTGTCCAGACACCTAAACCTGGTCTTGAGTAGGCCAAAAGTCCTCTCTATAACAGATCTTGTAGATATATGGGCTGCATTGTACCTGTCCTCTGCTTCAGTTTGAGGGTTTAGCACCGGAGTCAAGAGCCACGGCCTAATTCCGTATCCTGAGTCACCTATAATGAATGGAGCACACATAAGCTGACATTAGTGATCAAATTGTACAATGCCAACATTCCTAAATCAACATGTGTTTTGTGTTAGAACATGTAAATATGTACTCACCCAGCAGCCAACCAGGTTCAAAATGTCCCTCTTCGAACGCATGGAAGACTGAAGAGTTCCTCAGGATAGAGGAATCGTGACTGGAACCAGGGAACTTGGGTACCACATGCATTATCCTCATCGTGGCATCACATACCACCTGTACATTGAGTGAATGGTAGTGCTTCCGATTGCGGTACACATGCTCACTCTGACTAGGTGCAATCAAAGCAACATGTGTGCAATCGATTGCACCCAGCACAGATGGTATCCCTGCTATATTATAAAAGCCAGTCCTGACTTCCAGCCACTCTGTCGCCTCTGTAGGAAAATGAATATAATTCCTAGCGCGTCTATTGAGTGCATAGAGAAACTGGGTCAAGGCCCGCGAGAATGTAGATTGCGAGACCCCGCCCACTATGCCCACAGTTGTCTGGTATGACGCGGAAGCAAGATAATGTAATGAGCACAGCATTTTAACAAGCCCAGGGACTGCACGACCTCTGGCTGTGAAAAAATCTAAATCCCCCCTTATCTCCTGATAAAGAGCTAAGATTGCTGCTGAACTCAAACGATAGCGACTTACAATCTCCTCCTCACTCATCCCATCTAACAGGGTTCTCTCCCTGTACAGACGCGGACGAGGCACAAGTTGTCTCCTCTGTCTTCTCCTCTGATCTCCTGTCCCTCTACCTGTCCCTCGGCCTGTCCCTCTCCCTGTCCCTGTCGTATCCGTGTCACTGTCACTGTCCCTCGGTGTGTCCCTACCTTGCCCTATATCATTCTCTTGATCAGCAAGCATGTCATAGAAAAGAATGTTCCTGCGTCTCCTAAACATTCGCAACATTTTGAAATGAGTAGCTGTGAATGAGCAGGTAATGTGCGTCCTTTAAATAGGTATGTGATGATGTCAGGTGACATAGTAAAATGCAAGGTGTTACATTAACATAATAAAGTACTTCTGTGGCAAGCTGTGTGCACTTGTTGTTCTAAGTATTTGTTGTGTGTATTCTGCAGGGAATGATGATATTTGGCAATGATGTGACGTGAAGCTTTGTACAAAGATTGCTTGCAAATAAATAGTTGCATGTGCAATGCATGTAACACTTGTGAACGCAAGAGTCAGTCATGTAATGAGACAAAAAGGCTGAGATTGACGTGGGAAAAGTTTTGTGTAACATGTGTAATTATCCATGTTATTGTGACATGTTGGCAACAATGAATAGTCGTGTGCATATGCATGCATTTGTGTAAGGAGGATAGTTGGTATAGAATGAGTTTACAAGGTGTCCCAATGATGAATTACTGTACATGTGTGTATAAGTTAGGTTGAAGTGCTTGTAATGCAACGGTTACAATGTAAACATGCAATGTGATTGAGCGTCCAATAAGTGACGTCATGAAAATAGGGAGGACCCAAAAGTATATGTAAACATGAGAAGACAGATGTACATGAACGTTTAAAGATGCGTGTCACATTACAAGCATTGTGTAATGTAAAGGAAGATGAATATACTGTGTATGTGTGACATGTGTGAAATGTGTAACATCATGTAAATAATTGTCGCTGAGTTGAGTAAAATGTGTGATATGATGTGAGGTTCTCCTTTAAGAGTGTAGTATAGTATTTTCCCTTGCCACATCATCACATGATGAGTAATGTGACCCGCAAATGCTGAAAACATGTAAAAGTCGAATGTTATGCAAATAAGACACATCAGCTGTGACACAATGCAGGGAATGCCCCCACACTGTAATGCAAATCCCCCTTGTATTGTGAGCAATGAAACGTAAACAGTACTATACTGTTATACGTCCCCGCTCCATTGACTTCCATTGATGTACAGAAGATTTTTTTTTTCTAAGTGCCGTTCCGGCAGCCTTAGCGATCGTTCTCCCGTCCAAAATGCCAACTTTAGTTGGCGGGAGAAATCGGCCATAACATCTCAATTTCGTAGTGCCGATCAGCCCCGATAAGCTGTTTTTTTTTGTTGAATCCAGCCGATTTAAAAAAGTGGCGATCAGTGTCGAAAACAGGCTTATCGGCAGGCGACTGGCCATAACCAAATTATCGGCTCCGAAACCTGGCGATATGAAGCACTTATCGGCGCTTACTGAATCTCAAACCCAATTTTGGCTATAACATGGCCATATTTCCCTTATCAACGCTTACTGCATGAGGCCCTATATATGAAAGACTAATACCAGGAACGATATCTGTACCTCCACTATTTGAAACAAACATAAATCCCATTTAGGAGTATTTGTATATACCCTGTCCTTTTGAACAAGGAGGTATATATATTTTAATTCTAACAAAAATAAAAAATAAAAAATTGTTGTCAATAAAATTATTTTAACTGTACACATTTAGCTGTAAATTTTGACCATGTTATAACATGATCTTGGTCTGCAGTGCGCCACTACTTGGGACTCTCTGTGTACTCCCCTCAGTACACACTTTCAGTTTTATTCTGTTCATTCCCAGGCGGCACGCAACCTCACCTCTAGGCTTTGAGCGAGGTTTCTCATATTCTTATAAAAATCATTATTTATATAGCAACATCCAGGTATAAAGTGCTTCACAGCAGTAATACACAATAATATAACACAGTGGAAATAATCGCTTCAGGCATGAAAGTAACAATAGGAAAGGGAGTCCCTGCCCCACAGAGCTTACAATCTAATAATAGACAGTTAATAACTTATTAATTATTACATTAAAGTAATCACTTTCTTGATTGCTAGTCACTGTTAGTATTTGTTTCCAATTCATATGCATGATGCCAAATTGGATTTACTTTCCTTCATAATCAATCATAGACATAATTAATAATAATGACTCGTCATTACATATTACATTTTAATCCTGTTTTTTGTATTGCAAGGTTGTATTAACGGTCTTTAATAATTAAAATTAATATGCAATCTGTCAAATGAGATATTATTTAATGAATCTATCATAGACATATTTGAAAACAAAAAAACTACTAGTACAGTAGTAGTTACAACTTACTAGTACTACCTAGTTATTCATTTATTACAACAAACACACTGTAGTGGTACTATTAATCATTGAAGAAGAATTATGTTGAAAATCAAAGAATAAGAAAAAAACAAAAGTCCAACCATTGTTAAATTGTAAATCATGAAAAAAAACACTATTTGAAGACTGTCTAATTAATTACAAAAAATAATTGTTTTAACCGTCTGTCAGCTGTAAACTAATGACCACTCACCGTCCAATTGTTTTTGCGGAGGACAGACATTTCTTTTTGTAGTTTATTGAAATCACAGCATGCTGAAGTCTTACATGAGATTCATGATAAGGCTTATGAAGGATGGAATTAGGATTACATTAGATTTTTAAGCACTTTTTTGGTCTCTCTCTCTCTCTGTAACTTTGTTTGCTGGGCATTGGGGAACGTAATCACTCAGTTTCTGTCAGTCAGTATACAGACAAAGTCACTGTTGGTGTATAACACAGATTGAATACTGCTACAGATAAAGGTGGCCCTGAGCCCCTGATAGAAACCCACTCTCGGTCTCCAATAATAAGGCATAGACTCCAAATCCAAAATCATGTTATTATGTTGGATTCTCCAGATAATAGAGAGGAATGCTGCACACCTCAAAAAAGAAAAATGATACAATTACCGGTGCTCCAATGTTAGAACGAAAGCCTGCAGTCAGTCCTGGGTACATAGAAGAAGGAACAGAGGGCACAACGGATTTTGCAACACTAGTGTTGGCTCAATAAATGAGTTTGAATTTGCAAAATCCGTTGTGCCCTCTGTTCCTTCTTCTATTATGTTGGATTCTGACATCAGATTAATCAATTCTAAAGGTTTACAGTACATCGGATTTTGATCATCTTAATCTCTCTTGTTCTCTCTCTGACCGCATGCTCAAATTAGACGGAATCCTATTCCTGTCTATGTAAAGTCATGCCAGGTGTCTGTCAACAACTATGCAAGTAACAACTAATTGTAAAGTTTGACAACCTAGATGTCACATCATTGGCGGTTCATGAAGTCGATTGTTCTATGACGGTTTAAGTATTATTAATAGAATCCTACTATTTTGTAAGGAACAAAAAAAAAAGAGAACCACACACAGAAAGAATATAAGAAACTGATGACTAATTGCTTATCAAATGCACTGTAATCAAATTATCTGCACTGATTATCAAATGCACTAAATCATGGACTGTGAGCTAAAGGATGTTAAAAGAAAAATAATACAAATTGGGGTTTACTGTCCATAAGCACATAGGAAGGTAAATTGACTCAAAACAGTCCCAGTTCACTCTACGTGGCCAAGGGTATTCGCTTCACTGACACGGGCGTGCACCATTGCTCGTAACAATGCCACAATATTAATTGTGGCCTCCCCTTGCTTCAAAAACTGATTCCTGGCTCCAGCTTGGCTAATATCAGGAGCAGAAACGTCATAGGTGGCCATTGGCAAAAGCTTGTAGTAGGACAGACCTCTGCTTTTTGAGTCGGGAGCCACTGAGTACTCGGGTGAGGGGAGGACCCAGTCATGAGGAGGGTAATGGAAGAAAATATGCAGCACATGTTTGTGCTCTGGTGTAGTAGAACTAATTATGCCCACGTCTATCTTGTCTTAGTCCCGTGCCATACCCGGGGCATGCTTTGACTCATGGGCTAAGAGCCCCTATTCCTGGACTTTGAATAGGTTTATTCAACAATGAAATAGTTGACAATATAAGCCACTTGATATAATGAGCGATGACAGACCAGTAGAGCTGGTAGTGATGCTGGCATTATGGAGAAACACAAGAAGCCACTGAAGATGGTGCCACTGCGAGTGATAGTGTTATTTATTAACTGTCGAATCAGTAACTCTACTGGATTGGAGTGGACACAGTAAGCTGATTTAGTGTCAGGAGTATCTACAGTATGCCACCATGGACATTGGCATTTGATTAGTCACTCAGCTCACCATTCAAAACAATACTCATCTCATCCATCAGCAGCTTCACTTATCTCAGTCTCAGTCAGGGAGGGGAAGTGTCATCTTCAGGGTAACATCACATGAGAGAGCCAGACAAGAGATTTAGGGACTCGGGTGACCTGTAACACCATGATCATCACTGGAGGTTCTCCTCAATTGATATTATTTGAACCAAACTACTGAGAGCCTGATTTCTGATCCCACCCTGTGAGTCGCAGTCAGGTTTATGCTGCGGATCCTGGCTCTTTTACCGATGTACTTAATGTACGACCCAATTCCTGCAGTTAAGTCACAGATCACAGGAGCACGTGGCGGAGGCGCGCACAGAAGCTTGCGGCCATAGCATCCACCCTGAACAGCCTTATACTGGCTATCTAAGTTTGCCTGCCACTTTTTCTGGTGGTGGTGGGTCATGTGAGCTTTTAAAGCAGAGGTGCCAAGATGGACACCCGGCCTACCCATTTTCCAAACTGTTCTACATAAGCAACATGTAGCTGTAACCAAATCCTTTGAAAGTTAAAAATGACACCACACAATGTTGTTGTATTGAATGTATAGGTAATGGGAGACAAAACTGGTGTTTCTAGACGAACTTGTGAATGTAATCGTGGTTGTCTATGTTGTGGTGTGGGTGGTGGTGTTGGCCCTGGGGTTCAACATCATCATCACAACCACAATTGGTCAATGGTAGTAGTCTTTGTAACAGTGTGTGTTGTTGTTGTTGTGCTGATGAGGAGGAATGAAACATCAATGTATGTGATGTTGATGATGATGAAGTTTGCTTCTGTTTATTAATCAAGGAATATACAGGGTTGTCGTTGTTATTTTTATTATCACAGTTTCATCACTTTTATTTGAAACATTATCATATTTAGCATTGCCCCAGACACCACCACCACCAATGCCACCAATCACAGTCTTTAACAGCATCAGTGACATCCTCGTCATCATCACCAGAATCCTCATTCATAAACAAGTGATGTTTGAACAGATTGATCAATTCCACCCCCTGCCAAGTCCTCAAGTCCCTGTGATTGAATTTGTGATTCTCTCTTCAACATCTGACTGTTTTAACAGCTCTTCATAGTCTAGTAATAGCAATCTCAGAGCTTGTTTGGTTGTAATACGTTTTTTTTTTACTTTGACAAGAAGGATATGCCATATGCAAAGGACTTAATAATGGTGGGCTTGTTGTTGGCAGCAGTAACAGGCACAGCAGAAGCTGGTGTAGGTGGTTGTGGTGGGCCTGTCATTTCCTTATAACTGACTGTTTTATTAACGTTCTCAATATTATGCTTAAACACATTATCCATTTTTGTTTCAGACGTACTAGCAAAGACCATAGCAGCCTGACTTGAACATCTAATTCTTTTTTATATCTTTTCTTAACTGGATGTTCATTATAACTAGAGATGCAAGGGGAAGAGGGCCTTCAGCAGTGAGATTGTGATTCAGTGACCGTGTCATTATTGTCCTTCTGCTTATACTTGCTGTGACTGTGAGTACTAATAGTAGAATCACCACCAACAGCACCACCTTTAACTGATTTAACTTTATCAAATTCGTCACCACCCCCACCAAACACCACAAGGACTTCGACCAAAACTACGTCCACCTCTTCTAGCCCTCTATGTCAACTTTCCAAATGTTTATTCAAACCACTAAAACTGCTATTATTACTATTAGACATTTTTATGTTATTTATTTGCGTAATTTTTAGAATCTATAGTGCTATAATGTGACAGGTCCGGCTGCTGTTGTTGTCCTGCAGCGCATTGGCACACTAGGTGCAACGCAGAGAGAAAATGATAGAAACTCGATGAGGACCCCTTTATCCCTGTCTTTGCAAATAATTGACAGTAGGAAATGTTCTTGAATATTAATAATTATTCTTGTGATTATTCCGGAGTAATATCAATAACCTGCTAACAGAAACATGTCCAGGAGATCCATGGCCCCAGGGCCCACTTAGCTGAAACTCCAATCTGTCACAGGTTAATGGTTCATCTACAAGTTTTATTAAGTAAATAATGTATACATTTTTAAGATATAGTACTACAGCAGCAACAGCTTGACCAACCCACAGCTAAACCCTGTAACACAACGGCTTCAGCTCGAGGCTGCACCTCGAGGCATATATGCCTCCGTTTTTTGGATTCGGATTTCAGATTCAGTTTTCAGGTTCGGATTATTAATACGCTGTGCCAATTGTCAGTGATAGAATTTTTTTTGCGGATTTCACTTTTTTAGACTGATCCGAGGAATTCTGACACTGAAAGAGACCGACCAATCGGCAAAAAAATGTGCCCATCTCACTTAAATACTCTATATTCCAATATTCAGAAGCATGTACCCCACAGATTTAATCCTCCTTGGCTGCTTGCTTTTCTTGGGGCCGTGAGAGCTATAACCTAACTGCAGCCACACCGGGACAGTGTAAATCGCGGTATTGAGGACAACAAGTCTTACTACATCTGTAGATGGTGATTAGCACTCTAACCTCTGGAATGACATTGAGATCATTGATGTGCTGCCAGAGGTGGCAGGACCCACCAGCACTGAAGGGGTTATAGTACAGTAGCAGTCTGAACAGATCACCACTTTTTATGTCTTTTTTTTTTTTAATGCTCTTACATACAGAGATCTGCCTTGTCCTTTCCCAATGCTTTTTTTATTTTTTTAAATATAATGCTACATTCAGGAGATATTAGTGTTTAAATTATTAGGTTAAAATGGAGCTCTTCCCAGAGCTCAGTGTAGTCTAAAGGTTACCTTTGCAACCTAAGAAGCTAGAGATTAAGTAAACCATGATTTAACACTAAACATGTTAATAAAAAACAAAAGTCATAGGTTTCTGGGAGGCATTGCTGCTTTAATCTCTATTCTAGTGAATGTTAATAGATCAATTGTACGGGGATCTGTAGTTTATTCTAGCACCAGTTGAGATTGTTTGGGGTATGTGACTGTAGAAAATCATATTATTGTAGTCAGAAAGTAAGGGGATTACTTTCTGAGATATTGAATGAGATTGCTGAGGGTTGTTCTACTCAGATATTGGCTCTTATTCTTAAAGCTGTGATAGCGCCAATCCGGCAAACTCATGCTACCAAAAAAACTTCAATAAAAAAAGCTTTGTTTCTATTTTTCATAATGTGAAAATATTACTAACACATAAACTACATCCAGATGGTATAAAAGTGACAAAAGCCCACTTCTGAAAATACACAAAAAGGGAACTGATAGGTTCATTTAGGAGTTTTCCTAAGGTGCTAAATACCTGCTTTACTCCGCTTTCACATGCTGTAGAGTTAATCAACTGCAGGTGAGGATTTGGTAGAGAAATGACATGTAAATTAGCACACTGGAACCTACAGTATGTGGCTTTTTAATACCAAAAATGGTGTTGCCACATGGAAGCCCCTCACCATATTCCTTAGGCTTTTATCGTATGACAAAACCGTGTGAAAAAGGCATTTAAGGTTGCGACTGTTTCAGCTGTTTGAATCCTTTCTTCATGCAATCGATGACAAGAGTTCTTCTTTTGCATATAACGTTTGCTTTATGAAGATGTTATATGTAAATAAAAAAACTCTTGCAAAATTAGTTTTTTACATGATATAAGATTTCATTTTGCTTGAAAAATGTTGCCTAGACATGCAAGATTATTTCTTTATTTATAAAATGTTTTACCAGAAAGTATACATTGAGTTACCTCTCATTTTCAAGTATGTCCTGGGCACTGAGTTATGATTAAAAATACATGGTTACAAATACATGGTTACATTAAATGAACAGGATTATACATTATGTATAAAGACATTGCATGAACAGTGTAACATATTTTAATCTTTTAGGCATACAGTATGACACAGTAACAGACCAGATTAAAATGTGAGACAGGTTTAGTTTTAAAAGAGCTTAGACTGGTGGCGGCTGTGAGAGTTTCCGGTAGATTGTTCCAGGTGTGAGGTGAACGGTAAGAGAAGGAGGAGCGGACGGGTACTTGGTGAACCTTGGGACCGTGAATAATTGTTTGGAGTCAGATATCAGAGGATATGTGCTATATGTGATGGGGGTGAGGAGCTTGTTCAGATAGGCCGATAGCTTGCCCAGAAAGTATTTGATTAGGTTTTTGAGGAGAAAGACTACTTACTACTCAACTTGTGATGAGATGTTTTCAAAGAAGAGTAATTTAGAAATATGAATAATACATGCAAAAATATGTAATATATATGCAACTATTTAAACTATTTGAATCTCATCCTGACCAACACAATCTTGCATGACTGGGCGAAACATATACAGTATTGCGTCAAATAACGTGCATGTATAGATGTAACAGGACTTATTGTCTCCAGAGCCGTGGCTAAAAAAGCATAAAGCAGTGGCTGCAGAGTCAGTGTGCAGCGTCCGCGCTATGGGGGTCCATGCTTCTTTATCGGACTCTCTGCAGCATTAATCCTCTGGCTCCGCAGCCATTACAGTCGTGTTTCTAAAGAAAAGAGACACTGCCCGAAAGATCTTGCAATCTAAGTGTTATGTTGGGAGGCTTAAAGACACATTAGGAGTAAAAGTGCACTGTTAGAAGTCCAGTCAGGGTTGGGAAGGTGCATCTGGAGTTTGTAGCAGTGGCATAGAATGTTTAATGAGATGTTTCTTTTAAGAGGTGGATTTTCAGCTGTGCTTTGAATGTGGAAGTGAAGGGGCTTGGCGAATATTTAGTGGTAGAGCGTTCCATTGGTAGGAGAGATTAGTCAAAAAGGTCTAAGACGGGAAAGGGCTGTACAGGTAAAAGGTGCAAAGATGAGACAATTTTGGATTGAGCGTAAGAAATGAGTAGGGGTGAAATGAGAGATCACAGGTGAGATATATGGAGGTGTAGTGCATACAAATGAGATGTGTTTTGTTGTAATAGATAATTGCATAGATCATTCTTAAATAATATGATGAAAACTCTCTATTTTTATCACATGAAATGTGTTTTTTGGAGATTTTACAGGGCCCTTTAAATAATAGGTCCCAGTGATCTCCTTGATAAAACAGGCTAAAAACTCTATTGAAGTATCAAAATGAATGGAACAATGTGACTGACGGTGCTCATTGCATATCATTTGCCAGAATATTCATCTACAGTCTGATAATGGTTTGAGGAATTGTAAAACCACATAAAATGCTTTATAAGTTTCTTTTCTTGGCTACTACTTCAATGTAAAACATGATATAAAAAAGATATATAATTCAAACCTGCATTTATTTTTTTGAATTATCATCTTGATTTTTAGTGAATTGGATTGCATCTCTAACATGAAAGAAAACCCATCACACCTCACATTCTACTCAGTGTGGAACGTGACTTGTAAACATTTGATTAAAACTTGAAGAAATTCTTGGGTAAACTTTTTTCTAAGCAAATGAGTAAAAATATAACTTTTTTTTGTTTTACAGATAAAAGGAAAACCAAAAATCACAAAGCAGCTGAAACTGGTAGAGGAAAAAGATATTCTTACAAACAAGCGCAGGAGTACAACATAGAGACGGTGGTGGTTGCTGATCCTGCTATGGTGTCCTATCATGGGTCAGAGGCAACTAGAAAATTCATTCTCACCATCCTAAATATGGTAACTAAATTTCAATGACTATCCGGTCTAACACTGAATGTAATGAAATCTCCCTCTAATAATTTCATGTGTAATGCACATATCGGCTTTTACACTCCAATTGTCAGTTGCTGGCTCTGATTGGTTGCAGAACAAAGCATGGAAATGCTTACTACATGTATACATTTTGTGTGGCAAACATAGATCTACATTTTAACTGCAGATATCAAGATTTTTATTCAAGCACACCCATACATATGCCACTTGCCATTTTCTCCCTTTTGAGGAAGGAACCAACATGTGTAGCATGCTGTATTAAGTAGTTTGCTAAGCATGAGATAATTACAAGGCTACAGCCAGATTATCTTGGGTCCAGGACCAGAGTTTCATCACTGAGCTTGTAAATGCCAGAGCCATTTTTCCTATGCACAAGCGTAATAGGGGAACACAGGGATTGAAGGGCCTTGTGAAAAGCAACTTTATTGTGATTTGTGTTATTTTTCCATTGTTCTTAAACCTCTTGAGTGCCCTAAATGATGTGCATGGCACATCCTAAGGGCAGTATGTGAGGGCCCCATTTCTACGTTTTAGCATTTTTTCTTAGTGCAGATTTGCTTTTTTACTCAGCAAAAGCAACATTTTGGCTAGTCTATATGTATCTGAAGATTTCATTGAGGGTAGCAAAGTCTGGCACTGTACAGTAAAAGCAAAATCAACATTAATTGCAATACTGTATACTGAGATGTTTAAAATAATATTGTATTATTTCATACATGCTAGCATCACACCTGTTAATCCAAATATTGTTACCTGTTAAATATTATTGTCATTTAACTTATTGTTTTCCCGTAAATTATATTATTTGTGCACAGTACACAGAAAAGCAAAATAAGCATAAAGGCTGCCTTTGTTTCATCTTAATTCTTTTATTGTGTGTAGATGGTTCTCTTGGGCGCAGTTGGTCAGTCAAAAGGTTATATGTAAAAAAAGAGAAGAAATAGAGGAGAATACAAATAGTGTAATAAATTCAAATAATTGGAATATTTAGGCATCAGGTTGATATCAGGATAATTGTATATCCAGGTGTTTGTTCATCAGTACTTATATGGAGTAACTGGACAATCAGGGGTAAAAAAATTGCTCACCTATATAAAGAGAAGCAGTAGGAGAAATGAGTAAACTTTGACCCTGAGGAAGTAACCCGCGGGTTACGAAATGCATAGGGTGTGACAAGTCAGGTAGTAGAGGTAGTAGAAGCAGGAGTGGGACAGGACTAAACTCACCTGGTGGTGCTGGTGATGTCATCACTCAGAGACAGTCTGGAGACATGCACTCACACTGAAATGTAGAGACGCTGACAGCAGGTTTCAGCATTTCAGCTGGTTGTCAGCTGTGGACTGTGTTCCTGCCCAGGTATGCTCGGGTATAAGGCTGATAATGGTTTATTAAGTCCTTAACCTGTTACCAACCATGTCTTTTTTGTATGTTTCTCTATTTTTGTTCCTGTTTTACATTTTTTGTTTTATTCATGTTTTTTCAATAAAGTAATCATTTTTATCCTCAACTGTGGGCTCACCTGTGAAATATTCTCTTCAGAGAGATAATCATAATTCCGTATATGCTCATTAATAACCACATACATTGAAATCTAGACCTGGAGAGGTTAAAGGATCGACCTAATAGACAGCTGGCAGGATATAAAGACCCATGATATGAGCTTAAACCTCAAAAGGAGTAAATTGTGAATTCAACCATTATAGAACTACTGTACAAGAAGAATTCCAATTGTTTGAATTTATTACACTATTTGCGTTCCCCTCTGTTTCTTCTCTTCTTTACATATAATTTCTGGACTGAACCACTGCGCCCAAGAGAACCATCTACACACAGTGACTGTTTTTGGGGTTCTGAGAAAGCCCTAGGTTTTTCAGGCTGCAACCATTGTTTTCACCTTAAGACACTAAGGTTATTAATCAATTGTTTGGTATCGTCATCATTTAATTAGGTCACTGTTTCGTGTGTAGTGCTGTTTGTATGCTATTTTTCTGTTTTGATTATTTTTTTAAACTAAAGTAATGTAACAGAAAAAATTACTTTTTCTTCTTTTCAGGTTTATAACCTTTTCCAGCACAAAAGTCTCGGAGTGCAAATGAACCTTCGGGTTACAAAACTGGTTCTGCTTCATGAAACACCAGTAAGTTATCATTAAGTAATTTCTTTTTATGCTATTGTTATGCTGAGGCAATAAGTATAGAAGGTCTCAAAGTTTTTTTCCCTGAAGATTTCTGTTTTCGTGGGTTTTTATTTGCAGTATTAAAATGTTAACGTTATTGTTAAATATTAAACAAATATGTTTTTTTGCATTGTATTCAGACCAAATCATTTAAAAAGAGTTTCTTCTTAGTAATCAGATCACTTGCCAAATTCTCATCTCCACCTTCTGGTTTTGAGAAATACTGGGGTCCAGAGAGGCACTTTCATCCTGCGTCTGCGTCAATTTGTAAAGGTACTTTGCTCCACCATTTTCTCTGTGTTCCAGCTTGTGATTTAGGGAGTGTGCCTCAGAGGAGTTATCTGTTGATATTTACAAATTCTGGATCTTTGAGCGCGAATTCTTTATATCCCCAAAAATTCAGGTCAGAGTAAGCCTCCCTACCTCTCAATCTGCGCCATATGTAATGAACAACTTTCTTGCAACTAGCATCAATGGGAGCAAAATAATGAAGCAATTTGTCATTTACAGTACATTTTCACATTTGTACAGAAGCAGAATATGATAGAAGGTTTGTATCAGTCAAGGCTTCAGTCAGTGAAAGCAAAACATTTTGCTTCACTGACACAGTACTGTGGAGATTTAGTTATTTGTTTGCTTTTAGATGTACTGTACTGTGGAGATTTAGTTATCTTATTATAATTCCTTGTATTTTTAGAGAATCTGCGTTGGCATGCAGCTTGTGGTTGACTTTCTGTGATCACTGCAATTAGTACCATTGGCAGTTACACACTCATGAACCAACACTTATTTCTTTTTTCAAAACCCTCCTTCATACAATATTAACGACTTTTTAAATGGATAATGTGTGCCTCTTAAATTCTTCAGACTAGCACCTGCTGCTGAGTTGGGGGGCTGAGTCCTCCTTCTATATGAGATATGTCACATGTGGCTCTAGGTCACACAACCGGAGACAAGCTACAATAGTGTTTATGGTTTAACATTATTTATATGTAGCATAGCCTCTGGCCGCTGCCTCTTCCTCTGGGCCCTAACAGTGCTAGGGTCAGGCACTGGAGGGGTTAATTCCTCATGTAGGCCCTTTTTGCTTTTGCAGCCTTGGATACACTTACTCTATCCAGGGGCGGGCCTAGCAACAGACTGAGAGTGTCAGTCTGGGGGAGTGTACTGGCTGTGTCAGTTGTGCAGATGTGCCACTTGTCAGTATCAGACCTGCCCTGTTATGGGGCAGGGTTACAAGCCCAATCCCAGGGTATATAAAGTGGTACTCTCTAAAAGTGGGTGTGTCTCTTCCCCCCCCCCCCTGTGGAGTGAACAACAGCTGCCCTGTGTCCCATAAGGGAATGCAGGAGGAGCACCATAAAGAATGGAAGGCATCAAGCCTTGCAAGTGTTCCTGAAGGGAAACAAAGGAAGGAATGGGACTGCTGTAAGATATGACCAATGCAATAAACACCATTGAACCATATGCACGTGTGAATCACTGTCTTAGCATATGGAAAGGTGTCAGCATGGACCATCCTACTACTATAGGATCCTCGCTGACTGTAGGCCCTGCCAATGAGTAAGGTAATCTGTAAACCTGTCCTGACTCTCCCCACATCATCGTGGGGCACTCAGCCCTCATGTTACCTCACAGGTATGCACACATTGCATGAAAGACACTAGTAACAGCCAAATCTCACAGAGGGTGGGGGTAAAGGTGTTACAAATGGAGGCACTGCTGAGATTGCATTCTCATCAGCAGAATAAACCATAGAAAGCAAGTACACTTTCAGTTCCAGTGCTAAAGGAAGAGAGGGGGACAGGTGTGCTGTCAAGGGGATTTTCATTTACCAAGAGCTGCAGCCTGCACTGCCCTAAAGGATGTTTTGGTTGGGAAAATAAGCTATATGTTCTGTTCTAAGTCACTCTGCGGACTGGCACATAGGTCGTCTGGAGAAGGTGTCTAATTGCTACGGGCCCGGAGCCCCTGAAGGAGACTAGGATGTCAGAGTTCAGACGGGGTTGTCGTAAAGTATTGATAGGTATCGTCCGAGGGTTGCCCAGAACCTCCGTTTGAAGAGTTATCACCTTACTAGTAGCAATTTCAAGCACAAAATATCGCAGAGAACTGGACAGTTTGTCAGCATGTTTAGTGTGCTAATCAGGGGTTTTGCCTGCCCAGGGACAACATTCCCTGTAAGGAAAATTTACAGTGAAGATAGCAGAGTTTCCCAACAAAAATCGGGACTCATGAAAGCAGTATGTGATCACAAAATGGCGGTTCCAGAGAACTGGGAGCCGCATGGCATTGTGTTACTAACCAAAATGCCGATTTCCACCGAAACCGGGAAGCCACATGTTCATTTGCAAAAGTTGCACGCAGTTACAATCTTTTTGCTGTTACACCATCAACAGAATTGGCGTGACCTGCTGATACCATTCCCCCTTCTTGCTCCCAGACTGGACGCTCCTGTACACCAGGGGGAGGAGTTGGGTGTGACCAAACAGAACAACAGAATGTGAGGAGCCAGATGCACGTGTACTCTTCAGAGCTACAGACGTGTGTGCTAAGATACCTTACTATAACATGGCTGACGAGATCGACCAAGTTTATGAACTCACTGGCAGAGTTCTAGTACTCAAGGACAATGAGGGAACTCTCATGCTGGGAGTTTGCCCTCTATGTAATTTACCGGGGGAAGAGCTCCAGGACATGAAAAGCTGTGTGACCTGTCACACCTACACCTTAGACCAAAGGGGATCCACTGGTCTAATCCAAACATGAGTACCGAAGAGCTGCAGACACTATACACCCTGGTGCGCATGCTAACAGTGCTGGCTCAGGGATCCGCAGGTGATGCCACCAACCATTACCTAGCAATGGTGTACTAACTGTTCTATCCTGATCTGCAAATGGTGTCTGACTACCCCGATAGAGACTTTACCATGGAGCTACACTAAGTGCACCATGTGGGGAAAAAAGAAGGCTCTCTTCTGGGCCCTACAGCTTGGGTGAGTACTTTCAAAGATCTACCTATGCTGCCCTGCCACTAGAGTTGTGTGCTGCCTTATCAGGTGTATCATCAGAGACAAGCAGTCATCCATCGGAGCCCCGCGGAGAAGCATCACCAGCATACTGCGAGGTGCGTTCTGCTGCTGCTCCGAGAGCGAGAACGCTGCGGAAGTGACCGCTACTGCTGCCACGTCGGGAGCCGAGACCGCGAATATCCCCGAGGTACCGGTCCACACCTCCCATGTACCAGAGTCCGATGCTGAGTTGCTGGTGCTAGTGATCATTGCAGGTGACCCGAGGGAGATTCGGGATAGCAATCCAACCTGGGACCGAGCGCAGGAGGCTGCCGACCTGTATCTATGCCGCCGGAACAAGATGCGCGAGGCCCGCGCTAGAGCTGCCGCCTACGTGGAAGCCGCAGAGAGGCATTATGACGCATTGGGGCTGCTGGCGGAATTCCCCCTGGAAGTGCCATCTGGTACCATCACAGATTACCTCAAAGCAACGCCGATTACCGCTCCACCACCGGGAGAAGAGAAGGCTGCCAAACCACCCGGCTGGATGGCCTTACCAGCTGCTGCTACCTCCCGTTGAGTGCACGGCCCCTGTGGACCCCTTCTTCCTTCAATGCAGGGAGTGGAAGGAAGCGAGGGACTCCCAAGAAGATGCTGACATCGTGTCAGCGAGATAGGCCCTGTCCATCACAAGTCACATCCTCCTGTACCCTCCTTGCTGCAGCTGGGAGTTGTAGTTACCTATTGCAGCCAAGGGGCAGTGAACAGATGCAGACAGTTGTATTGTCGACCTGTCCCTCAAATGTGCTGGTGAACCGTGGAGCAACCGTTTGAGGGTTCATCAGGATTAACACAACGGGGGTCCCTGCTTCAGAAGAGATGCAGAGTGAGAGTAGACAGAATTAGTCACTCTCTCAGCACACCTCTAACAGGCGATCGCACTTCTTTTATTTAATTTTAATAACATAGGATTGAAGCAGGGGGTCTCCAGAGCTTAACCGTATTAATTTCAGCCCAGGGGAAACTCTGCTTCCCGAGTTACAGGCCCGGTATGGGGTGCTGGTATCTCTGCCAAGTTTAAATGTCCCAAGTATCTCGGGAAGCAGGGGGGTCACCGGGGCTCAAATGAATGCAGTTCAGCTCCGGAGACCCCCTGCATCAATCTTATGTTATTAAAATTAAATAAACGCAGCGCGGTCACCTGTTACAGGTGCACAGAGAGTGGTACTGATTCTGTTTACTCTCACTGTGTGTCTCTTCTAGACAGATGCGGCCCGGTCCCATTCAGTAGAAGGCATCCCTGTAAATCCTGATGGGCAATTAGTCTTGTCGCAGGGATTCCGAGAGCAGGCAGTTGCCAGTCAGTTGCCATCTGCAGTTTTCTGACTGATTTCGCCACAAATTGGCTGTATCTGTATGTGTGTCAGCTACCTGCAGTTACAATACAAGGGGTTACATTTGGTGTTATGTTCATGGTTATTATTTAACTTTGATAGATCTGTTTAAAAACTGACACACTATAAAGCCAAATGCACTACTGGATTTAAAAATGGATCTGACTAACGATGCTCAATATGACGGTTTAGTAGCAGTTGTAGTGTGCACATTATTATTTTTTATAGCTGCTTCACAGTGCAACTGTACTTTGTGTCAGAGCATCATATAATACATTGCATCAGGTTACGTGCTCTTCTGCTAATAAAGGCAAAAGGCAAGCTGCAGTATGTATTCTCCTCCAATCTCCTGCACAAAACTTACACTTAATAGCTTACAATATACTTCTATTAATAGACACCTATTGAAACAATACAGCTTTAGTGATTCAGATGATACAATGCCTTAACAATTAAATCTGTTTGATAAATCATGTATTTTATTTTCAGGTAGACATGTACATTGGACACCATGGAGAGAAAATGTTGGAGAGTTTTTGTAAATGGCAACTTGAGGAATTTGGAAAGAAGAATGATGTTCACATGGAGATGTCAACAAGCCGAGGAGCAGATTATTCTGCGGTAGATGCTGCAATTCTTATAACAAGGTAAGAATTGTGAACACATTTAGTATTGGAACACTGTTTTTAAGGGTATGTATGTGTGTGTACAGTATGTATATTTGTTATTTACAGTAGAGGCAACTCTTATTCTAACAAAAACCAGTGGCAATTCCCCAAAAAACCCAGGAAACACCCAGGTACATTCTGAATACATGCCTTAAACTTTCCTTAAACTAGCCCCAGCATTTCTGTATTGATTAATGGCCTATCAGATTAACAGCGGGGGTCCCTGGCAGTCCCATTCAAACTGAATTGGACTGCCAGGGATCCCTGCTGTGTTAATCCTATGGGTCGTTAGTCAATGCAGAAATGCCTTAAACGTGCCTCAAACTAGCCCAGAACATACCCAGCACATACCCAGCACATACCCAGAATGTAACCTGGCTAGTTTACGGCAAATGTTAGAATAAACAATAATGCCAATAGTGTACAGAGCAGTACTAAGAGACAATACAAGGAATTACAATACAATAAGTGCAACAACAAAAATCAGATAATTGGAAATAAAATCCATTCCCGGGAGATTTTACAATCTAAATGGTATTTTAGGAGATCTACAGAGACAGCAGGTGAGGGAGTTGGTGCAGTAAATGGCAGTGCTTGGTCACAATGGTTGGTAAGTGTGAGTGTGGATGTGGGGCAGCAGCCATGGGTCCAGTCCAGGATAGTGAATGATTCATTCGGAAAGTGTGTTTTTAGGTTTGACAAAAAGGAAAAGGTGAACAGAGAAGGTGCTTGGCGTATACTGAAGGTGAAGGCGTTTAAGGCAAGATAGAGTAATAGACGTGGAAGTAACGTAAATGAGATGGTCAAGAGCAGAGTGAAACGAGATATCAAAAGTGAAATGTAGGGATGAGTGGAGAGCGTTGAAGGTAAGAAGCAAAACTTTGTAGGAGATCCAGAACTTTATGGGAGATATGGAGATGATCAGGGACTGTTCTAGGAGAAAGCAAAATGATTCCACCTGCAGAATTTTAGGTAGATTACAAAGGAGAAAGTTGCAATGCTGGGAGGCCTTTTAGTAATAGGTTAGAATAATCCATCTGGAAGAGGAAAAGGACCTGCATTAGACTTACAGAAGAAAAGGGTGTATCTTGGCAATATTACAAAAGAAAAAGCGCCAAGTTTTAACATAGAGTGTATGGAGAAGGAAAGGGGAAGAGTCAAATGTCACACGAAGGCCTTGGTGATAGCATAATGTAGATCCTTACCTTGGCTCTGGCATTCTGTCATCATGACATCACATGACCTCCGCGGGGCAACACGTCACCAGAAACCGCCTGAACCAAGGTAAGTAAAGTTACAGAGGCCTTCACCTCTTTCCCAGCATTTAATTTAAATGCCTTCGGGAAGTGCATGGGACCTCTGTAACCCCCACACCTCCTGCAGAGAATCTTGCACCCCGATTGGGGTGCGCGCCCTCCAGTTTGCACACCCCTGCTGTAGATGAAGGTTCTGTTTCCTGTGATGAAAAAGGTGATTTTTGGCCACGTTTAGGATGAAAAATTATGAGGAGCTCATTTTTAGACATATTGAGTTTGAGGCGGTGGAACACCTATCCACATCCAAGAAGCAACCATGGATTTTATACTGGCTTGCAGGTGTGAGGTTAGGGGTGAAAAGATATATTGTATCTGCTTATCATCTGCGTAGAGGTGATATGTAAAGCCAAAGAAGTTGACGAGGTCATCAAGTGATAAGGTGTAGAGAGAGAAAAGGACAGGTCCCAGAACACAGCGCTGAGGTGCACTGACAGAGATCAATATGTTGGCAAAAGATATGTGTAGCCCTTTTTCTGACACGCTAAAGCGACTACGGGTAACTGCACGCACCTGCGGCTCCAGGAGATATGAGCCTCCGCTAGCTGGGAGCCTGGGGTAACACTAATAGCACAGCGCCTCCACTTACCCAGGATCCCCGTGATGTGAGATTCCCCTGGGCAAGAACATATACACACACATGTATGATGCAACCAACTTTACTATATGCACAATAACCTTAGCACTCTATCATATTAATACACACGCAGCATATAACCCAGCACATAACCTATAATGCAATATAACTTTAACGCAGCTAAATGCTAATGTCCTTATACCTTGAGTGGCTCGGCCACGCTCTTAATGAGTATTGTCCTGTACAGTAGTGGCTCAGCCACGCTCTTAATGAGTATGTCCGGGTCCCGCCACCGCGTGCCCCACACACCGTGTCCTTGCACTAGTAGCTAGAATAACTCAGTGTATTAGGCCTTTGGTCACTCACTAGTGTCCTCAAAGAGTTACGCCTAAGGCGGGATAAGCGCCTGTTGACCTGTGTTGGTGCACTTTACGTAAATACCTTCCGGTCACGGCGGTGACCGGTAATGCTTCGAAAAGGATCAGCCGAATCCGTGCTTGTCTTTGATGTCTGCAGTGCAGCTGTCTGGTCCCAAACAGCTCACCAGCAAACCTGCTCCGCACGCTTGTCCCTAACTGTCTACACAGTAAGGTGACTGATTGCTACCACTATGGGCGTCCCTGCAGCACAGCAACCTACTGTGACTCAGGGGTCTCTCCTAAGGGCCTGCGGGGTAAAGCTAGCCTATGCAGGCGGGTCACAGACCCCCTGCACGCATACACCCTCCTCCTTTACCTTCCAGAACCCTTCTGACTAGCGTGACCTCTCCCCCACGCTTCCCTTTCCTGCCCCTGTCATCCTAGCCTTTTGATTGGTTCCTCACATCAGGTGACTGCCCAGGAGCTCATGGGAATTGTAGTTTCTCCACGGAGCCTCTCTGCCTAATCTGCCCAGACACACAGCTCAGCTATTGCATCACACTGCCTGTCTCACTCTGCTATGGCACACTGCAACACTGTTGCAAACACTCCACAAGCTTCTCACTGAACACACATATGAGGTTCCTACCACTTCCTTACATTCTCCCCCTTGCAGAATCCAACGTCTTCGCTTGGGCTACACCTACATAACTATACACAGAATGTTATATAATAAAAATGCAGTTCAATTATATAACTTAGCACATTCGCATTGACTTTATACGATATTGCACAATTCTGTGAGCATCACAATCACAGATTGGATTTTGCTCCGAGACCACTGCTGAGCCTCATAATGGGGTGCCCCAAATTGATCATAAGCCATCCTCATTGGAGGTTGTCTAGCTCTTTGGCTTCTGCGAATTTGCTCTTCATCTACCTCCTCTGGAGAGTAGCAATTCCCATTTGGCAGTTCCAACTCTGCCCTTGAGGGGCTTGATAAGTCTGCAAAGTATCTTTGTGGAACAAAGCACGGGCTCTGTGGGTCTAGTGGCTGGCTCACGGGAGTCAGCGTATCTGTCGTTGGACCAAGGGGCTCTTTACCCGTAGCTCCTTCGGGAGATGCCCCCGCGGCCGGAAGGCCCCTTTGAGAGGTTCCCTCCATAGGATTCTCAGAGGTGGCATTTATTACAGTCTCTAGGCCATCCTCTGTACTTTCAGTTTCTCCATCAATTGAAACAGTGGGTACCTCCAATTCGTTGTCCCCTACTTGAGGTATGGGGAGTAGGTGATTCCTATGCCACACCCTTACCCGGCCTTTGGAGTCCTTGATGCGGTATACAGGGAGGCCAGGCATCTGTGATTCTACCTCATACACCCCATCTCTCCACCGATCAGCCAGTTTGTGCTTTCCGGGAATGCCTAAATTACGAAGGAGAACAGCATCCCCCGGGCGAATCTCCTTATGTCGCACCTTGTGGTCATAGCGCCTTTTGTTACCCGCATTTAATTGCGCCGCCGCCTTTTCAGCTAATTTATAAGCCTGCTGCAGGCTGTCCTGTAACCTCTGTACATAACGGAAATGCGTTCTGTTGGATACCCCATCGGTAGATATCCTCAGTCGCACATCCACAGGTAGTCGGACTTCTCTCCCAAACATTAAGAAGTATGGAGTATACCCTGTAGACTCGTGTCGAGTACAGTTATAGGCATGCACCAACGTCTCCACATGCTTGCTCCACTCCGTCTTCTGAGAGCCTTTTAATGTCCCCAGCATGTCCAGCAGTGTTCGGTTGAACCGTTCGGGCATAGCATCCCCTTCTGTGTTGTACGGGGTAGTCCGTGACTTAGCTATGTTTAACAACTTCAACAGTTCTCTAATGAGAGTACTCTCGAAATCCCCACCTTGATCAGAGTGGAGTCGGTTCGGTAATCCATAATGAATGAAGTATTTCTCCCACAATACTCTAGCCTCTGTTACAGCCCGTTGATCTTTGGTGGGGAACGCTTGGGCGTACCTTGTATAGTGGTCTGTAATCACTAGTACGTTACCGATGCCCCGGGTGTCTGGCTCGATACACAAGAAATCCATGCACACCAAATCCATAGGACCAGAGCTTTTCAGATGGGCCATGGGGGCCGCCCGTGTGGGGAGTGTTTTCCTCTGTATACAGCGGGTACACCTTCGACAATGCATTTCCACTGATTCTCTCATTTTTTGCCAATAGAACCGGTCCCGAAGTAACCCGAATGTCTTGTCAACGCCGAGATGGCCATGATCATCGTGAAGGGCCCGGAGGCACATATTTCTCAGACTTTCAGGCAAGAATAGTTGTCGCCGATCGGGATGATTGTGGTATGGAATGACCCGGTACAAAAGGCAATTGTCCAGTTCGAACTTCCCGAACTCATTCAACAATAGCTTCACCAGTTCTCTGGGGGCTTGCTTAAGAATAGAGGGGTTCTCTTGCTGCAGAGCTTGGCGAGCTAGTTCCACCACTGGATCTTGGATCTGGTGTTGCACCAATTCTTTCCAGGAAATGATTTTATCTTCGGTAATGTTCATTCCTTCCCGACCTCGGTAGGCCCAGGGAATGACTCGGGATTGACACCCTAATGAATCAGCTACTCTTATCTCTGAGAACGCCACCTGATCGTTGACCACTGCTGCTAGCGAACATAGAGCACGTATGCCAGGCCCCGGAATTTCCTCCCATACTTCCTCATCCATGGTGGGTTGAAGCCCCGGCCTCTGTGACAGAGCATCGGCCCCTATGTTAGTGGGCCCTGGTTTATACTTAAGGTTGAACCGATAGTTGGCCAGTGCCACCAACCACCGGTGACCTGTCGCATCCAATTTGTCGGACGTGTTGATGTAAGTCATTGGGTTATTATCTGTCCTGACTTCAAACTGTACCCCATACAAGTAATCATGTAGCTTATCCACTACAGCCCATTTGAGGACTAGAAACTCCAGCTTGTGGACAGGATAGTTCTGTTCACTTGGAGTTAAGCTTCGACTCGCATACGCCACTGGGCGGAGCCCTGTGTCATGTTTCTGGTGCAACACTGCTCCCAGGCCACTGAAGCTGGCATCCACGTGTAGAACGTATTCTCGGTCGGGGTCGGAATAGGCCGGCACTGGGGCCTGCATTAGGCTGGCTTTCAATTTCAAGAACTCTTGCTCACAAGCAGAGGTCCATTTCTCTCCAAATGGCGTTTGTGCTGTGGTGGTTTTCCTGCCAGTGTCCTCAGGACAGATTTTTAAGAGATTATTCAGGAGTTTAGCTTTGCTGGAGTAGCCCTCCACGAATCGCCGGTAGTAGCCGCAGAACCCCAGGAAGGATCGAAGTTCTTGAACGTTGTTAGGCCGGGGCCAATTCACCACTGCCTCTATCTTCTCTGGGTCGGTGGATATCCCTTCAGCTGATACAATGTGACCCACGTATGTCACGGACGTGCGGCAGAATTTGCACTTATCCAGGGACAGTTTCAATCCCTCCTTTTGAAGTCGATCCAACACCTTCATCAGACGTTCCTCATGCTCCTCTAGCATCTTTCCGAACACTATAATGTCGTCCAGGTACACCAAGCATTCTTGCGGGTTCAGGTCCCCCAGGGTCTTTTCCATTAGCCTCTGAAAGGTGGCAGGAGCCCCGCATATCCCTTGCGGCATGCGGGTGAACTGGTAGAACCCTAGCGGGCAGATGAAGGCCGTTCTCTCCTGATCTTCCAGATCCATGGGTACTTGATAATACCCCGACCTCAAATCTAGTATACTGAACCATTTACTTCCCGTCAGGGCATTCAAGAGGTCCTCGATGCGTAAGAGGGTATACTGATCAGGCACTGTACGGCTGTTCAAGGTCCTATAGTCCACGCAGAGGCGTACGGTCCCATTCTTTTTGCGAACCACTACGATGTGTGAGGCATAGGGACTGTGTGATCCTTGAACTATACCAGCTTCCTCCATTTCGGCTAGTAATCTCCTCACCTCTTCCATGTCTCGGTGTGCTATGCGGCGAGAACGTTCACGGAACGGGGCATGGTCGCTCAGTCGAATGGTATGGCGTGCACTGCGACTGCACCCCACATCCATATCACTTATGGAGAATACCCCCCGTCGTTCTTCCAGTTTGGTCTGCAGTCTTCCTTTCCAGCCCTCCGTCAAGGGTGAATCTCCGAAGTCGAATGCCAACCTTGGGGTCACGGCATCAGTAGTGACCACCGGGCGCTCAGCTACACTATTCTCCACCGGGGTTACTGGATAGATTTGACCCAATGGTTGCCGGTGATCAATGCACATGGTGTAGGGAGAAAGGTTCTGTACGTACACCTGGGTTCGAGCCAGAATTTTCCCCGACCACTTCTTTATCGAGGCCAATACTTTGTAGCCGAGTCGCTGGTCATCGCGGATCGAGCTTTCCAGGGAGAACAGTTGATCCTCCGGACGTCTGGCCGGATAACGACAGGCGACGATCATCATTCTTCCTTCCCCAGGCAGGATCTCGGTTAGCCCCCGCTCTTGACTATACAGCATCCCATGTTCCTCTTCGGTCGCAATCTTACCGCAAACCTCTTGCAACCCCGGGCAAGCAGCTAAAGCCAGCAACGGTGATTCACCCATTTCCTGTAGATACTTGCGGAGCACATCCTGTACGATGTCTGTGTTGGTCCCCATGATTATCGGGGCGCTGGGATGATCCTGGGGTTCTGGACATACTAAGGCCTCCACCTCCATGGGGTGATGCTTGCCTGTGTTCAACTGGGGAATGTCCAGATGTACCATCACCACACCGTCAATAGGGTAGTCTTCATGGCTCAACCCTCTCAACCGCAAGGAGTCAGCAGATAGCAGCGGCAGCCGGTGCAAGTGTTGATCGTAGAAGGGCTGATACACGATGGTCACCTGGGACCCAGTATCCATCAGCGCCGAGGCGTAGATGCCTTCAATCACCACCTTGACGATGGCCGCTGGCCCTATTCGACTACTCGTCAAGGACGGGGCCACTGCTTCGTCGGTCTGCGGAGTACACAGCATAGACTTGGCCGGTCGGGCCCCCGTTTTCCGTAGGGAGGGGCAGTGCGCTCGAATGTGCCCCATTTTTCCGCAAGCATAGCACTGGAGATGACTGCGGTAGGAGTTGTCTTGGAAGGTCGGCGATGCTCGCCCCGACGCGGGGCCCTTCCTGTCGGCTGCAGGCGCTTCCAGGTCCTCCTTCTTTGGGTTCGCATCCCCGGGCGCCTCAGTATTAGCATCCGACTTCTTGGAGTCTTTAGCCGCAACCACTGCCTTCTTTCCCGGGGTCAGCTCACGCCCCAGTAGCACAGTCTCATGGGCCTGAACCCGATCCATCAAGTCGTCGAACGCCAGTGCTTGCCCCGGCGTGAGACAGCCGCTGACACGTACAGACACCAGGTGCAAGGGGAGGAGTCCCCTCAGTAGCTTGGTGGTGCGTAGTCCGTCGGCCTTCATCTTCCGCACCACCCCCTTCCTCACCAGGGTCCACAGGTCCAGATGCAACCGTCGAAGGAAGTCAGACATCATCTCTCCTTCTTTCTGGGCCAGAGCGTGGAACCTGGCCATTAGCGCAAAGGCATCCACAGGAACCCCATACACTTTGGTCAGGCAGTGGATGATGGCAGCCGCGTCAGCATCCGGGTGGTCGTCCCGATAACAGTGCACCATGTGGGATGCTGGGGCCCTCAGGCATTCAATTATGCGCTGCCTCCGGACGGCATCTGTGCATGACCATTCAGGTAGTAACTGTTCCGTGTGGTCCAGCCATTTCTCGAACCCGACTTCTCCCAGGGGAGTGGGTTTGTCCCCATAAACGCCTTCAGTTTTCGGTATTGGAGGGACTGTGTAGTGTGGTGAATGGCTTCTGCTAGCGCAGGGATGGAGGCGTTATCCGGCAGGCTACTCCCAGCATGTGAATAGACGTCTTGCCTTGACAGGCTGATTCTGCTCCGCGCGGGCCTAAAGGCCGAGGGAGTGAACGAAGTGCCTAGGCCCATTGCGGTGGGCCACCGGGGGTTCAAACTGTTCTCAGGGGTGTGATAAGAGTTGGTTGTGATGGTACCTAACGAGCCGGGGTATCCCCTCGGGGGTGTGGACGCAGCCAGTGGTTTGGTGGAATCTACCTGTACTATCGGACAGTGGATGCCGGGAGCCTCAGGCAGGAGTAATACTAAGGGCAGGGCTTTGGGGCATATGTCCTGGTCAGTGACAAATAGTATTTTGCGCCAGTCCTGTTCCCGGTCGTAATACTGATCTTGCACTCGGGCAGTGTCCAGGAGCGGGAGTTTCCTGACAAGATCGGTCACAGTACCCAGGGAGAGGGTAACGGGAACGTGTCCCAGGCCGAAGGCATGTGTCAGGGGAATTTCATGCCGTTGGGCCCACTTGCGCACCTCAGGCTGCGAGGGCACAAAAATGGCGGGAGAAAAAAATGGTTGCACAGTAACAAAAAAAATATAGGGCACCCCAGGTCTGAGATCTCAGCAGCGCCTCCAATTTTAGCCCTTTTTCTGACACGCTAAAGCGACTACGGGTAACTGCACGCACCTGCGGCTCCAGGAGATATGAGCCTCCGCTAGCTGGGAGCCTGGGGTAACACTTATAGCGCAGCGCCTCCACTTACCCAGGATCCCCGTGATGTGAGATTCCCCTGGGCAAGAACATATACACACACATGTATGATGCAACCAACTTTACTATATGCACAATAACCTTAGCACTCTATCATATTAATACACACGCAGCATATAACCCAATACATAACCTATAATGCAATATAACTTTAACGCAACTAAATGCTAATGTCCTTATACCTTGAGTGGCTCGGCCACGCTCTTAATGAGTATTATCCTGTACAGTAGTGGCTCAGCCACGCTCTTAATGAGTATGTCCGGGTCTCGCCACCGCGTGCCCCACACACCGTGTCCTTGCGCTAGTTGCTAGAATAACTCAGTGTATTAGGCCTTTGGTCACTCACTAGTGTCCTCAAAGAGTTACGCCTAAGGCGGATCAGCGCCTGTTGACCGGTATTGGTGCACTTTACGTAAATACCTTCCTGTCACGGCGGTGACCGGTAATGCTTCGAAAAGGATCAGCCGAATCCGTGCTTGTCTTTGATGTCTGCAGTGCAGCTGTCTGGTCCCAAGCAGCTCACCAGCAAACCTGCTCCGCACGCTTGTCCCTAACTGTCTACACAGTAAGGTGACTGATTGCTACCACTATGGGCGTCCCTGCAGCACAGCAACCTACTGTGACTCAGGGGTCTCTCCTAAGGGCCTGCGGGGTAAAGCTAGCCTATGCAGGCGGGTCACAGACCCCTGCACGCATACACCCTCCTCCTTTACCTTCCAGAACCCTTCTGACTAGTGTGATCTCTCCCCCACGCTTCCCTTTCCTGCCCCTGTCATCTTAGCCTTCTGATTGGTTCCTCACATCAGGTGACTGCCCAGGAGCTCATGGGAATTGTAGTTTCTCCACGGAGCCTCTCTGCCTAATCTGCCCAGACACACAGCTCAGCTATTGCATCACACTGCCTGTCTCACTCTGCTATGGCACACTGCAACACTGTTGCAAACAATCCACAAGCTTCTCACTGAACACACATATGAGGTTCCTACCAGATCCTTACATATGGAAAAGGAGTGGTTGAGGAGGTACAGTAGGATATGTAGTGTAAAGCATTCTTATGGTTACCAAGAGTGTGTCTGTAAAATCTGAACGAGAATAGAGTGGTCAACACTCAGAGGTTTGCTGGCAGATTTTTAACTGGGTGGAAAGTACACCCTACAGCCCAAAAGCCAGGCAATCACTGGCCTCCACACAAACGGTATACAGTAAAAACACAATATTAATGGCACAATAAACATAAGAGCTCGCACACTCCTGATACATTCACCACATGCAAACAACCAATAACATAATAATAAACACACGCCACAAACTTTTTCCCTACACAAAACTAATGCATTGTACAAAACACAGACTGACTTGCAGAACCATGCACAGACACTGACCTGCATAGCACTGACACACCGACTGACCAGCTGAAATTCTCACACACTGACCAGCACAGTCTCAAACTGACCAGAACAAAATCTCACACACATGACCATCAAAGATTAACACTGACCAGCACAATTTCTCACACACACTGACCAGCACAGACTCACAATTGCCAGCACAGACTCACAATGACCAGCAAATACTCACAATGACCAGCATAGACTCACAGACACATTGACCAGCAGAGAAACACACGGACCAAGGTAACTAGCACTGATTCAGACACACACACAAAGACTAACACCTAAACTGAGTTGACGAACACACATTAATTGACCTTCACACACTGATGACCAGTCCAGAGGAGCAATCACGTGAGATCAGGCTGCTCACAGGCATCCTCTATGGCTGGATCTCTAACTGCAGTTTCCTCTTTCCCTTAGAGCTGCCGGCCCTTATCTTTCAGATCAGTGCGGCGCCGGAGGCAATTCCCCTCTTGCCCCCCAGGCCAGCCCACCCTTGTCAAAACTATTGAAAGCAGTAGAGATGGACGAATGTGTTAACATTCAGCCTGCAAATGTTCGCCACATTTTTCAATTTGTTCGCAAACCAGCCAAAAATTGTTATTAGCACAAAAGCATGCAATTGCGCCTTTGGTGACTAAGATTAACTTCAACAAAGTTTAAAACCATGCAGAACCTGCAATATAGCTAGCTTTTGCTAGAGAGAGTGTGAGAATATAGAAAGAGATACTGTAGCAAAATCTATATTTCAGGTTCTGGCCAAATGTTTTAACTTTATGAAAACAAATCTTAGTGGACACACGCCATATTGCTTATTTTTTTTAAGTTAGGTGAACAAATTTTTTTTAGACAAACTCCTGAATATTCAAACGTGTGAATAAATTCCATATTCACTGCAAATACTAATACTGACAAATAATTCAGCCATCTAGAAAGCAGCAGAGAAATCAAGTAGGATAAGCTGGGGAACCCTGAACTTGGGATATTACTTCATGGAAATAATTTGCTACTTTCGTGAGCACATTCTCAATCGAGGGAGCTGAACTACAGCCAGATTGCAGAGTGTTCAGAGGGACTGAACATTTAGAACGTTCATCATGCCGGCGAAGACGAGATGTTCTAGGAGTTTGGAGGCAAAAAATTGTAGGGAGACAGAGTGGTAATTAGTAATATATGTATGGTCAAGTGTAATGTTTTTAAGGATAAGTGTGATAACCGCATAAAGGATGAGGGGAAAGCCCCAATGTATAGGGAAGAGATTAAGATATGGGTGAGTATGGAGCCTAAGATTGGAGCAAGAGTATGTATGTATGTATGTATGTATGTATGTATGTATGTATGTATCTATGGTATATATATGTGTGTGTGTGTGTGTGTGTGTGTGTGTGTGTGTGTGTGTGTGTGTGTGTGTGTGTGTGTGTGTGTGTGTGTGTGTGTGTGTGTGTGTGTGTGTGTGTGTGTGATAATACCATGTACAGTATCTTCATTCTCCCCCAGCTTTCAGACATTAAAAAACTCACTTTTCAAGGAAGCCTATTCTAGTATACCCCTAACATCTACCATCATCTCCAACCCTATTTGGACCAACTGTGTGACTGGACCAAACTCCACGCTAACACCCCCTAATATCCACACCCCCAAACCTTAATTGGATCAGCTCTGTGGCTGAGCTATACTCTATCATGGGGCACACGCCGTCCCATAATGAGCAGCCATTTTACCTTTTTTTTCAACATTGCCCCTTATTCCCTCTAGATTGGAAACTCTTATGAAAAGGGCCCTCATTACCATCTGTATCAGTGTGTGCATGTTTGGCCTTATTTGGTATGTCATTATGTTGATATAATTTACATTACTCTGTACCCCCGTTGTACCACGCTGCGTTATATATTGGCGCTTTACAAATGAATGATAATAATAATATTTAAGAATAGATTAATAAAGGGGATGGACAATCTAATTTATGAGGAGACTCTTGCTAAATTAGATTTATTTACATTAGAAAAGAGGCGTCTAAGAGGGGATCTGATAACTATATACAAATATATTCGGGGACAATACAAGGAGCTTTCAAAAGAACTATTCATCCCACGGGCAGTACAAAGGACTCAGGGCCACGCCTTAAGGTTGGAGGAAAGGAGATTTCACCAGCAACAAAGAAAAGGGTTCTTTACAGTAAGGTCAGTTAAAATGTGGAATTCATTACCCATGGAGAGTGATGGCAGATACAATATTTTTGTTCAAAAAAAGGTTGGACATCTTTTAGATAGGAAAGGTGTACAGGGATATACTGTACCAAATAAGTATACATGGGAAGGATGTTGATCCAGGGACTAATCTGATTGCCAATTATTAGAGTCAGGAAGGAATTTATTTTTCCCCTTATGAGATATCATTGGATGATATGACTCTGGGGTTTTTTGTTTGCCTTCCTCTGGATCAATAAGTAATTATTGATATAGGATAAAGTATCTGTTGTCTAAATTTAGCATAGGTTGAACTTGATGGACGTACGTCTTTTTTCAACCTCATCTACTACAGTATGTAACTATGTAACTATGGAAGTAGCCAGTTAAAAGTTTTCTATTAGAAATTGCATTTTTTTCTTCATCGTACCTGTGAACAACAGGTCAGTCAGTTATATCACTGGTGTTACCAGGATTCCCATTTACCCCCATTACTGTACAATTACAATAGCTGTAGTGAACTTGTGCAGCTATATTGTTTATACACTACATCACAGTGTGAAAATAGCCCAAGTTCCTATAGAGTACAGCAATTTTTGTACTGTGTCTTGTGTCCATTTTTAGAGTGGCTTTGATCATAAAGTCTACAGTATATGACATTCTTTAACCGCATTGCAGGTTAGAACAGACAATGGCTTTATTAGTACTACAGGTAGTAGTATGTACTGTATAGTGCATTTAAGGTATGATCCATATAAGAATTTAGGACAAAGTTTTAAAAAATAACTTTTTAGGTTACCCACTAAAAGCTTACAGGTATTAAGGTTATTGTTTAGGAATTCTTTTGTACATTGAGAATCAGTTGAATTATCTGCAAGTTTATCAATCATTGAAGTGTCAACAGGAATCAATCTTTTTATGGAAATACTTGCATTTTTCTTTTTTTTAGAGAACAAAAATATAGCTCTTTGTAAACTATGCTTCTGTGTTTGTTAAACCGTTAGGTTTTTTTTGTTTTTTTTTGTCAGTGTTAAATAGTTTGTTTAAGACATGTCAGATTTATTGCTGGCGTTAAGATATCTGCCTAGTCATGTTTAGATTCTTTCTCACTATTATCTCCGAAGACTAACATAAATCTTGCAGGTGACCTTCTATACTCTCTGTCAGTAACTAAGATCTGGAATGTTTACTAAGCATTTTATATACATTTCAAACGAAAATGTAGTAAGAATTATTTTTGTAATAAAGGGTAGCTTTAGAAAGCTTTCAGCTATACAAATTGTAAACGTTAATTGGAAAAAAATCCAATCAGAATTTTATAGTGTACCTTGCGCCAAAGTTGTATCAAAGTTTATCAAAGTTTTACAGCACACGGCATACCCATTTAAACTGAATGGGACTGCTGGGACCCCTGCTGCTGCTGGGACCCCTGCTGTTTAAATCCAATGGGGCATTAGTCTGGCAGCAGAATCTCACAGAAATGTTGAGGCATTTACTGTGAGATGCCTTAGTTTTTACCCAGGCAAGTGAGCTGATGCTGGTGGCTGCATCTGTAATACAACAATTTGAATTGCAATAAGAAAAACATTGTTATATGGAGCAGAATGAGTTAGGGAGAAAAATGAATGAATGCACATCACATTATTGATGCCTGTGGCCCCTATTCTGTATGCGGTGAAGTTGTCTAAGGCTGAGATTATAGTGGGCGCGCCTCTCGCCCGAGCAATAGTTGAACTCAGCTTCTAGTGATGGGGAGGCGTGGCGGACGAGTCATCAGGCTGGTTCACCCTCATTGGCTGAACCGCTCATGTAGCACAGCCATGACGCAGCCGCTGCGCGAAAAGACAAAATAATTTGTCTTTTTAAAAAACTGCCACCCGGTCGCTCTGCATCACTAGCGTGGTCGCGCGCACTATGGGTGGCCTCATAGGGAAGAAGTATGTTGTTCTCACCGCGCGCGCACATGCACGTGCCGTCACGAGCACTATAATCTCAGCCTAACCCTTGCTCAGGAAGAACAGGAGATCAGGAAACTAAGAATCTTCTAAAACAAGAGAAGACACTTTTACACCATAGTGATTGTGAAGGTGTGTACTTTTCTTTGAATATTTTTCTAACGTCCTTCAAGCTGCAAAATTATGGTTGGACTCACCTTGTGTGACTAAAAAACGGTCAATACAGAGTCAGAACAAATTCTGCTTCAAATTAGTATCCTGTCTGTAACAATGAAAACACATAACTTCTTGGGAGATTAGAAATTGAAATGTCATTGAAATAGGAAGCGAGTGTGGAGATTTAGTGGAGCGGCAGATGAAGAGCAGTGGGTGAGGTAGGTGAGTCTAGGAGCAGCATTTTGGATGGATTGAAGAGATCAAATCCAACTACAGAGAGGTTGCAGTAGTTGAGGCGGGATATGATGAGAGAGTATATTAAGTTTTTGGGTGCATCTTGAGTGAGGTAACAACGTATTGTAGTCATATTTTGTAGGTGGAGACTGCAGAACTTAGGGCTAGATCCGTAGAAGTGTGTTACATTTTTAGCATTACGTATCAACCTCCGTTCATGTTAGCACATGGTAATAACGCTATCATATTTAAGACCTTCCAAAAGTTGGTGTTGCCTACATACATACCATTATCATTGAGCTATATAAATAAAGACATACAATACAATACAATAGTTCTTTCTCAGAAAAGCCTAAAAACAATGTTCTGTGCTGAGTATTGGATTTAACCCTTTCATTCCAAAAAGTTAGATCATACAAATATATATATATATATATTAGGGATAATATACATTTCTGAAACGCATCACAAACTATATTATTTTTTTTGTGATTAAAGTGATCTGTTTGTGTCAACTAATATGCTATATAATGTAATAATTACTGTATTAATTGTGGGTGTATAATGTATAGCCACATACATAATTCAAAAATAATAATGAATATTTTGTTTTTTATTAATGTACAATTAAAATAAATGTTGAAGGGACACTATAAATAATGGAAAACATGTGTTAAATTATTATATTTCTCAATATTATAACAAGTTTTGAATTTGTTTTTGGTAAAACACCTGAGTAATGCGTCATAATCGCATTCGCCTTAATAACACACATTAAAGTTTGACCAATGCGCATGTGCAGTGTATTGTTTCTGTACCTTCCTCCTACATACCAATTAGATTGTAAGCTCCTCGGAGCAGGGACGCCTCTTCCTAAATGTTACGTTTGTCTGAAGCACTTATTCCAATGACCTGTTATTTATATTTATTTATTATTTGTTATTTATATGATTACCATGTGTATTACTACTATGAAGCGCTATGTACATTAAAGGCGCTATACAAATAAAGACATACAATACAATACAATATTGGGAAACGCGTCTCTGAGACATGAAGATCACACTTAATAGCACTGCTACTTCTACGAATGGATGTTAATTTTTAATCTCATTAGCTTTTGAGGATACCCGTTAAAATGAAGAAAAATAGCCTGTTCCCAATCTGCATAACGTGCGTTATTAACATAAAATTACGAACTTCTGTTGATCTAATCTTTAATAAGGGATTGCATGTGAGAGATGAAGGTGAGGGAGGAGTTAAACATGATCCATTGTCAGTAGATGTAGTATTGCTGAATATTTCAACTAAATTTAGATTTTCTCAAACAATTTGCGTTTTTTGCATTTTTCTAATATGTGCTCGTATGCAAATTTTTATTTATTTATTTCAGTACTTGAAAATACAAACATTTGTGAAGCTTTGCAACTTCTCCAAGAGTACTTTCGCTGATAGGCAAAAGTTCAGAAACATGCAAAAAAAAAAAAAAACCAACCTTAAACAAAGTTTTTTGAAAAAGCTGCAAATCGAAATTCAACAAATTTGCCCATCTCAAGTAGGCAGCGGACTTGGAGTGTTGACAAGATTGTGACGTTATTGACACCGAGGGAGAGTTTGGGTATAGAGGTAATAGTGAAGGGAAAAAATAGGAGTTTTGTTTTGGACATGTTAAGGTTCAGATAGCGGGTAACAGGAAGAGTAAGAAGAGCAAAGGGTAAAACCTGTCCTAACACTTTCAAGTTTCTTATGTATAAACTCGCATATTTTAATGCCGTTTCATCATCTTACACATATGGTAAGATAATGTACAGTATGAGACTATCATATGAAAATATTTTTCTGATTTGTTGTCACATTAGAATAACTCCTACCTGCTTCACACTCTCCCATGTATTAATGTATTATCATTACCAATGGTAGGAATTTTATAAGTTATGTAACAAGAGGATTTGGCCTTATTTTTCCTGTGACGTGTTGGCCACACACTAGTAACTGTGGCAAACACTCCCACACATGACACTTGACCACTAACTCTTGTGTGGGTTAAGAGGAAGGGAGTTATTAATTGGATAACTGATGGTACCTCAAGCATCAGGATAGTGTAGTTTGTGTGAGTCATACCACCCATATAACATGACTAATGCATAAAACTACTCATCTCACACCGGATTGAAGATAAGCTTTTACATCGGTAAAAACTTTAAATGATTTAACACTGTCAAATTGCACCTGGTTTGGGATGTTTATCTAAGAACATTTGAGGTTTCATTTGCAACGATGTTTAATTTCATATTTGTTTTTGATTTTTCAGCAAAAGTGAAAGGCACAGAGAAGTAAATGTCTTGATGCTAAGGAATTATTTGGATGTTTGAGTAAGGTTTTACATTGTAAAGCAAAGTAGATGAACCTTAACCATTTTGATTCTGGATTGGTCTGCATTTTAATAGTGCAAATGTACTTGAACAGAAGTAAATGCCCATGCATGCATTGGTTTGTGAAGGGCCCTTGAAACTGTACATGGAATGCCAGTGACAAGCTCACCTGTCAGTTTTGACAGATGGAATGCTAAGCATGGTTTAAGTAGAGTGCTGTACTTCAATATGACTAGTTGTAAGAATCTCTTAGGTTCAGACAGATACAATAAATGGAAATAGATGGATACATTTAAGATGCAATTGATAGTGCATTCCTTGGCAGCTACAGTATGTTTCCAAGAATATGGGAATACCTCATCAAATCACCATCTCCACTTATTCCATAGTGACTTGAGCTCATCAGTGACCCCATTGCTTTTCTGGTTTCTGTTGAAAGAGCATTGTGATAGAATAGGGTAATCTTCCAGTTTTAGCTTTCAAATCCATTTTTTTAGGAAACCAGTTTGGTGCCTCGTACCTGATTCTTATGCTTATAGCATTAGTCAAATTTTACATCCTTAAAGATACCCTTCTGGGACTAATCACTATGATGTTATAATCCTTTTGTTCAGGAAGGGACACGTCTCAAGCGCTTACTCCCATTATGTGTTATATTATTATGTCGCGTGTATTACTGCTGTGAAGTGTTATGTACATGGATGCGCTATACATACAGAATATACATTTACCATTTATTTTAACTTAGTGCTCCCTGCTGCATATTTTGAAACTATCTTTTAAATTATGGTAATTATCAAGTGCTACAATCCATTAAATTCAAATATGTGGTGCATATTTTAGCCTTTAAACCCCAAACATTCTCTAAGAATAAACCAATGTTTGAAAAATGTTGTTAATCCAAACTTTTACTATGATGAAGTCTTGGCTACGGTAAGGGGTTCTTGTATTTACTTACCGAGCCATATCAAATCTGTGCAAATGAGTCACATAATAATGACTATTCTGACAGCATTGACTGCATCTAATACGTGTCTTTTTCTTTCCAGGATGGATTTTTGTGTCCATAAAGATGAACCATGTGATACAGTTGGTGAGTAAATGCATGTAAAAAAAAAGATTTTTAATGTTAACCAGTCATGTTCATATCTTCAGTATACTGGTTATATTTATTACATTCATTTATTATTAAATTATATTTATTAGATTACACATATACTAAAAAGATTCTCATATTTTATTACATACTTATGTTGCTAATGCCACTATATATGCATCTAGGTAGTTTGCTCTAACTTTTCCTGATATGAGGTCTAAGTTTGCATGATTTGGTAATTTGAATTAAAAAGAAAAGCAATATAGGAATTATTGACACGATAGGGATGTTTCCTTTTCTGCACCAATCAAATGATTTATTGCATGTATAGTGTAAACCAGGGATACGCAAACTGGGGGCGTAAGATTTTGCAAGGGGGCGCAGAGTGAAGCAGGGTGGTGATAGATGCGGGTGGGGGGAGATGATGGCGACGGGAAAAGATTACACAGAGGTAAGCAGAGGAGCAGCCGGCAGTGGAGTTAGGAGTTGCATGGAGGCAGAGAGAGCTGGAGGAGGCGAGGGAGACAGCTGGAGGGGGAGAGCTGGAAGAGGAGGAGGAGGGGTTGAGAGAGCTAAGGATGAGGGTGAGAGAGCTTAGTAGGAGGGATGAGATGGAGAAATGAGGGGGGGAGGAGGAGCTCACAGAGACACACACACACCTCTACCTGCTCTGAGAAGGAAGCAGCTCAGTGTGCTCTGTCCTCCAACCAGTCCCCTGCAGCCTGCATCCTGCAAAGCCCCGCCCCGCTTCCTCCGACCTCCAACCAATCCCCTGTGGCCCGGCATCCTACAAAGACCCGCCCCTGGCATCCTTCTACCAATCCCCTGCGGCCTGGCCATCATTCTCCAAAAGCCCAACCCCCTGGCATTCTGCAAATCCTCACCTGCTACCGCATCTTCTCCTCACCGCCCATGCATTCCCCCGCCGCATCACGCAGTGCTCCCGCATCGCACGCCACTGCATCCTGCTACATGAACCGGGACAAGGGCCAAAAACCGGGACATTACCGGGATGGACCGGCAACCGGGACAGGAATGAAAAAAACGGGACTGTCCCGGCAAAACCGGGACGAATGGTCACCTTACCTATCATTCCCTTTGGCCCGACAGTCATGCTCCTAAACATTCTTCTTCTCACATTCGCTATTGCAAGACTTATTAGAGGGACCTGCCACCGGCCAAGGGGCGTATTGATAGACCACGAGTGATTATTGAAATGTAGTGTAACAGAGCTTCTCGTGTGTGTCTGTGTATATATATGTACAGTGTGTGTCTGAGAAATGTGTGTTGGAAATTCTGGATGGCAGGCTTACAACTTTTGTGACAACCGCACATGTTAAAGTTTATCGTATTTGGGCAATTTGGGCAACGGATTCTCTAATCTCTAACAATCTTGTATTCAAATGTTAGAATGTTTTATTCAGCATGAATACATTCATCAAAATATGAATGTGTCCAAAATAAAACAGTTGTTTTAATTTATTAGTATTTTGTAATATGGTGTGCATGCATTATAAAATTAATACTTTAATGTTTTTAATGAAAAAAAACTTAAGAACTTCTACTTTTCAAAAGGCTCCATCCACCTTTAGGTCATTAATTTCTCTGTGACAGACATTCCAAAAATATCTTCTTCCCCTCGGTCTGTGCAGCCACTTGATAGTGTTACATTTGATAATTGTAATAATGTTAGAGATAAAATAAAACATTGCTATAGATGTTTCAGTGTGCAGTTGTTTACTGCCATACTTGGCATTGCATTTAGGGTTACTTACAGTAGATTCAATGTTGGTTGTAGCAACATTAGAATTTTTCATCGATTTTATATTCTAGTGTGCAGAGTTTTGGAAAACTCATAGGTTTCTTCTTCAAGTGTACATTTTAGTCGGTATCTCAACCTACAGATGTAGCCAGACTTACTGTTTCCTGTGCTGCAGACCAACATGCTCAAATCCACAGTCTGTCTGCGGGACCATAAACAGTCAGGTTTTTGGCTCGGGAGGATTAACCCTGCAGGGTTCCATGCTTCTGAATGGGACCCCGCAGTGTTAATCCTTCACTTGATGGGCCATCAGCTGAGGAGAGAAACTGATACAAATCTTGTGGAGCTGCTGCGCAGCTGTCTCCATCTCCATCCCAGTCTCTGTGTGCCTTCCCCAGCTGCTCTGATGGTAAGAACTAGTTTCCTATCTGCCCCAAACCCCTAGATGATGTAGATGCCCAAATATGGGCCTCTACATCATGAGGGAAATACTATAAGACCATATTCGGTCATCTACATCATCCAGGGGGTTAAGACAGACTAGAGACTGCTTCTTACCTTCAGAGCTGCTGAGGAAGAAGATGGAGACATCTACGCAACTCCTCCACAAGGTTAGTATCGGTTTCTTGATGCCCAACAGGATTAATGCTGCGGGGTGCCATTCAGAAGCATGGACCCCACAAAGTTAATCCTCCTGGGTCGCTTTCTGTTTTCGGTGCTGCGATCGCACGCAGCAGTAGTGCGGTCCGGTGGATGCACACGTTCATGGTACTGAAAATGGCAAGACTAGCTACATCTGTACATCGAATCTACTCTTCTCTGGGACCAATATGGCGCCAAGAGAACTTTGGGTTACTTAGATTGTAGTATTAACATTTTAAAAAAAGTGCTGGATGTACAGTAATTTAGGAATAGAGGTAATACTAATGTCTTTCTACTATACACTGTTTCTTGTACAAACTGGAAGGTAATCTTAGTGTAAAACAAATTCCACAACAAGTACATTTGGAAGCAGTTTCCATTAGAGGTAAAGAGTCTATTCTTCATATTTCCCCTTTAAGCACATTTAAAATGTTCCTGTCAGAAATACTCTCATTTTCCCTAACAAGTTTTCTTTGCATGTCAGTTATCACGTCTACTTTATTCTGCACAAGATACAGTACCCACCTTTCCCTGCACCCTATTAACTTGTTTATATCAAAGGTTCAGTTAGCAGCAGTATTCTACTTAGTGGTGAAGAAATATTGAATTGCTCTACTTCAAGTAGTCACACACGAGAAATAAGTGACGAACAATATGTGGCAATAGACAAGTGACAATAAATAATGTACACAAATGTAATGTGAAAAATTCTAGCTTTCCCTGCAGCTCAGGTAAATCTATCTCACCTAAAGAGAGGAAAATAGTACAATGGAAAGTATACTTTATAGCACGAAGGGAAAAAAAGAAAAGAAACTGCGATCTGTGGGAAATCAGAAACTTCCCCATTTTAAAAATAGGAACGTACAGGACTTATTCTAGGTAATAGTCTTTATAGAAAGGTATGGAATCAGCCTCTGGACATCTCCTCCGTCAAGGAAGCATGGTGTGTGTGTGGTGCTCAAAATTGAGCAAGTATCCTCATGAGACATATATCATAATAAAGCCATAATATGGTGGTCCGGTGATAACGGAGTGCCCCTCAATTAAATGCAATGAAACTGCATGATTACTGCAGGGGAAGTGACAGGTGGAGTCAGTTGAGACAGCCACAGGGATGTACACAATAATCACCCAAACAGTATATTGATAAAGGAACAATGTCCATAAGCAGCAGGATTTAAATAAGGCACTATGGCACTTTACCTGCTCCGTCCAGGGGGCACTCTCAGGATCTATAGCGTGCAGTCCATCCGTTGGTAGATACAGGAAGGCAGTGGGTGCAGATAGAGCACAGCTCCAGACTCCCTGCAATGTCAAGCAGGAAGAACAAACCAGGCCACTCCGCAGTAGTATAAAATTCAAATCTGTATTGATGCCAGCTAACACATACAGGGAACAAAAATAGGACAAATAGAACGCACCTACGCGTTTCGTACAGGGGTACTTTATCAAGGTGACACAAGGATAAAGTAACTGCCTATTTATACCCACCTTTAGTGCCTCTAATCCAATGGGTTGCGGCCCCATTAGCCGGCAGCTGTAAACAGTCGCGGCCATATGACGCACACTCCCAAAGAATAGAGCACATCAGGTAGTGTATAGGGACTGCCACGAGATGTCCGTCGCGTCATAGAACCAACGTCATCAGCGTGCGGCACGTAGGCCAATCACGTTGACGCACCGTCAACTCCCATTGGCTAGGACACATCATGTGGTTTAAAACTTTTTTACAACATACAACTTTATTAACACTAAACACAATACATTAATAAAAACTCCTAAATACTTGGCAAATGACATTTACTCAACAAACAACTCTCTGGATAATTAAATCGCAGACTCCCAGTCCTGGTGTATTATATATAAGGAGTGAAATTCCATATTCATAATTTGTACATTTGAATAATTGTAAAAAACAATGTACCATATTAGAGTTACATCACATAAACATATAATGATAATATAATAACCATTCATGGGACAGAAATAATACCTTGTTAGATCGTAGAAAACTCAAAAGTAGATGTATATAACAAATAACATCAGATGGTAATCAAAAAGTTACAGGATAATATGACTTTAGAGTACTATATACATTTTGACAGTTGTAATACATCAATAAAAAGAGGAGTCTGATACATAAATTATTATAATAACTCAATATCTTTGTTAAGACATGAACACTGATTGGGATTATATAGTTTAAACATAAAAAATATATATATATATATATATACATAACTAAATTTACCCATTGTATACGTTAATGATTGCATAAATAAATAAATAATGAATAACTATTTGTGCTGAGAGAATTATATAAATAAATAAATAGTGAAATGTGTCAAATATAATAATTAGAAGAATATATTATAATACACAATTATGTATATATAAAAAAAGTAATTAGTAAATTATTGTGTTAATTAACTGAAAATTAATATTATTTAAGTTATTATTATTTAAACAATAATTTATCATAAAAAGTGACTTAAATCCCATTCAGTGTTCATCCCTAGGGGTATTCTAGTTCTAAGGGTGAAAATCCAATAGGATTCACGTCTATCTAGGTATTTGGTCCTGTCCCCACCTCTTGGGGGAATGGGCACTTGTTCAATTCCTTGAAATTAAAAAGAATTGATGTTACCTTGTGGACAATTAAAAAAATGCTTTGATACCGGGTGGTTCTGGTCACCAATTCGTATAAGACGCAAATGCTCTAGAATTCTAAATTTCACACATCTAGTCGTTCTCCCGACATATTGTCGGCCTCATCCACATTGCAATAGGTAGATAACAAATGTGGAGTTACAGTTCAAAAAGGATTTAATTTTGTAAGTGAGTCCAGAATTAAATGAACAGAAGCTTTTACTCTTTTTCATTTTCGGACATACTTTGCAGTGTGTGCATGAATATGTACCATGTGGTGGATTGAATATATCTTTTTTCTCATTGTATTCAAACAAACTTGGGGAGAGACTGTTGGATAAAGTTTTAGCCCGCTTGTAAACAACGTTGGGACCTGAGATAATATGTGGTTTTAACACTGGATCTAGGGTCAGCACATTCCAATGTTTTTTTAGGATATTTTTAATTATTGGTGCTTGTTTGCTATACGGGGTAATGAATGAGGGGCTGATATTATCCCTGTTTGGTCTTGGTTCATTCCTAAGCAATGAGCTTCTATCTAAGGTTGACACCTCCCTCAAAGATCTATCCAACTCCTCCTTTTTATAACCCCTCTGTAAAAACCGTAAATATAGGTCTTTCACTTGGATGTTATAGTCATGCTCACTCGAGCAATTTCTGCGTGCTCTAATGAATTGGCTTTTGGGTATTCCCCTGAACATGTTGGGTGGGTGACAGCTGCTGGGTCTCAGAAAAGTATTTCTGGAATTTGGTTTACGATACAGTGTTGTCTGAACGCATAAAGTAGTGTCAACATATAAACACAAATCCAAATAATTTATGTGTTGTATATGATATGAATGAGTGAAAGTGAGATTAAATTTATTATTGTTAAGTGAAGAAATAAATTTGTGCAAAGTAGTGACATCACCCTCCCAAACAAACAACAAATTATCGATATACCTTTTATAAAATAAAATGTGCTCCCTGTAATTGTTCAGTTCTCCAGTCCCCTATGGGGACGAGCTTTGCCCCTTCCTACGCTAACCTATTTATGGGTTGGTGGGAACTGTTCCACGTGTTTGGAGAACTGAACAATTACAGGGAGCACATTTTATTATACACTACCTGATGTGCTCTATTCTTTGGGAGTGTGCGTCATATGGCCGCGACTGTTTACAGCTGCCGGCTAATGGGGCCGCAACCCATTGGATTAGAGGCACTAAAGGTGGGTATAAATAGGCAGTTACTTTATCCTTGTGTCACCTTGATAAAGTACCCCTGTACGAAACGCGTAGGTGCGTTCTATTTGTCCTATTTTTGTTCCCTGTATGTGTTAGCTGGCATCAATACAGATTTCAATTTTATACTACTGCGTAGTGGCCTGGTTTGTTCTTCCTGCTTGACATTGCAGGGCATCTGGAGCTGTGCTCTATCTGCACCCACTGCCTTCCTGCATCTCCTCCGTCACACTGATTGCGACCTCAGACCGTTGATATCGGATCACTGTGTCAGTAAAACAATTACATTTGGAGTACAACAGACAAAAATGCTGAACGCTGAATGAATGTCACCGCCATGGCTTACAACTCGATTTACTTCTGCGTCACGTGATCATGATTACTCCTGATGAAGTGAAACGCGTACAGTGAATATCTGTTCAGGACAGAGAACAGACAGCGATCAGAGGCAGAAGCCAGTATCACGAGACAAAAGCAGAACGATCATGTGATGTGGAAGCAAATCGAGTTTATGCGTTGGCGGTGATTATCATTAATGGCATTTATAGTTAATGCAATGCTCTTTAGGGGAGAAAACATCGGTTAACACAGCATTATTTTCTTTTGAGGATACATTTTTAGTCTTATCGTGACATTACAGTAAGTTAGGTTAATGTCACTTTCAGTGACTTAACGGTCCTACACGATTCTTCATCAGTCTTAGCTTTTCTAGTTCTGTTTTTCTATCTCTTCTTGTTCAAATTGGCAGGTTTGCCTCCCAGTGGCCGGTTTACAAATGGCCTAAGTCTGTTAGTTGGTGCTCATATTATAATATATGCCCACAGTCATTCAAGGAATACTAGAATGTGTGCGTGCCTTTATCGTGTGAAGTAAAATACTGACTTGAAAGAGAAGGGAAGTCATTAAGCTGTACAGCTTCGGCCGCCTTTATCCTAATGCGGCCGTAGCGGCGCAACTTTGATAACAACGGGCAGATGCAGTATATTTTTTTTTCCCGGAAAATTTTGCGGTATTTTAACGTTCTAAATATTAGCATATTCTTAGCGCTGTCTGCAATACTGCAATACCGTCTAAAAACTCATGTGGGCGTTCGCGAGCTGTTGTCTTCAAAGTCTAATACTGTAGCAGTTCAACCTACATCAGTACACAGTCTGCGTGTGCGCGCGCAGTAATTGTAAATTTGCATATTTATACATGCATGTATGTCTCATTTGAACATTGTTGAACACATAGGCGTGTACTGTAACAGTATCACATTTCAGCATATATAGCGCTCTTCCCTCGCTTGCCCCCGTGCACACACACACAGGATAATGTACTGCACTGCAGTATTTCAACTTCTTATCTACAGTACACCTCTCCCATGCCATTCCTTTGAACGGATGGCTTTCTGGTTTCAATCACATTCCTGTCATCACATTTCTGCGTGTATAACGTTCAGTTTTGATTTACTGTATTCTTCTGTGTTGATTATTAATGCTCATTGGGGGAAAAAAAAATTTGTGTGACCAAAAAAAAAAAATATTTTAATTTTCCTATTGTTGGCTTTGAGTCACCTCTCTGCACCTGCGTGTAATCCTCTTTGGGAAGGGAGCTGTAGTTGATTATTACTGCGCAAGCGTGGATTGCTTGCGAAGTTCAAGAGTGACCAAAAAAAATTAATATTTTTTTTTCTCGTCATTTTTTATTATTATTTTCTCAACATGGATGAACATGTTCCTGCCTCAACCATCTTGACATTACGATATTCAATCTGTGCTGTAGCTTTTGACTGCGACACTGGGCGTTTGACTGCACATGATTGATTTGTGTGATATTTCTGTATTTCGGGGTGTGGAGATCAAATTATTATGATGACCTGCCTGTTGAAAATATGTCATGTCTTTGAACTACAGTACAGCTAATCCTTCATGCAGCTTTATACCCCTCCCCCATGCACACACACACAAGGCTCGCTCAAGGATTTGAACCTCTTATCGACACCTCTACAAAACCATTCATTAATTTTCCTATTGTTGGCTTTGAGTCACCTCTCTGTAATCCTCTTTGGGAAGGGAGCTAGCTGATGATTACTGCGCATGACTCACCCATCCACCCCCCAACCCTTTGAGGCTTTGTTTACGGTAACGCTTGTGATAATCCCTTCTCGAATTTGATATGTAAATCTGATTTGCACAGCACTGTGAAATGGAGTGTTAAAAAAAACATAATCTGATTCATGTTTTTGATGCAGTAAGTTACCAATTTTTGTCATTCTTTCTTTTTCTTTGGTGTAGGGGGGGGGGTGTCAATGATTATGATTATCATGAATGTAAAGAAATATTTATTTAATTTTATCAGGAACAGAAAATACAAATATACAAATAATCATGAATAATACCAAATGCAGTCTTTATTCAGTTCTTCTGTCAGTTGAAAATTGAATGCCGGTGGATAATCATGAATAATGCACATTGATAATAATATTAATTAATAATATATAATATATAATAATATGTATAATAATATAACATTTTCCGTCTTTATCTTCTTCCTCATTCTGTGTAGTTCATTGAGAGAGGGGAGGTTTTGTGTAAATCATGACTGCACTTTTGATACACTTTACTGTACACACAGTTCACACAATGTACACATGATACCCCCCCTCCCCCTTTCCATCCTTTTTTTCTCTGAAAAAACAAGAAAAGAAAAAATTAGTGCAGTTAGGTGCATATTATGGTATTGTGTACGGTATAGCTACTCCATATTGGACTACAGTATGCAGTTAGTACTGTCAAACTAGTCTATACTGGAACTACTGTATACTGTAACTACTATTAAATATTTTGTAACCGGATGGCTAGTGCTGCTCTATCAGGAAAGAAAAAATATGTGCCATACTTACCTGTATCATACTGTACTGTACTTGGTGTCCCTTTACTTACCATACTGCAGTTCAGTACAACACCATACTACCTTCTTGATGCTTGCCCATTACGCTCGATCACAATGGGCAACACAGTCGCAATATGGTCAATATATTTATTGCATCGTTCCACGGTGAGTACATCGTTCCAAAAACTCATTATGCCTTGCGCCAACTCATCCTTTTTGGAGGGTTTCACAACTTTTCGGATATGATCCTTCAGCTGATGCCAGACCATTTCGATAGGATTGAAGTCTGGCAATCTGTCATTGGAGGGGGGGGGAAAGGACAATTAGTTAAAGAGATACACAGTAAAAACAGTGGGAAAAATGAGACATGGTTACCGCACTTACTCCGCTGGCATTTTCACCCAGTTGATACCGCGCTCAAGAATATGCGCTGTTGACGCGGTGTGCTTTGGATTGTTGTCCTGGTAGAAACGGTGACCATCTTGGAACTCACGTGTGATGTATTCCACAATCTTAGGCACAATTTGCTCTTGGAAAAAAGCTTTAATCATGATTCCTATAACAGGAAAAGAAAAGTGCTCAAAAAACTGCACACTAGTACATTACAGTGCATAAGGCAAAAGCGTGTGACTTATTTTACCTTCAAAGATGACAATGCATCCTGGTCCACGCCTAGAGATGGCACCCCACACATGCATCTCCACTGGGTGTTTTGGACGTGGCTTCATAGATATGCGACCTTTTTTGTGGAATGCAAAGGTGGCAAATCTCTCCAGCGATACAGTAGACTCGTCAGTGAAGATGCAATCCTGGAAAGTTTCTCCACTGTCGATCCATGCCTGGGCCTGGACCACTCTCTTAATCTTGTTAACGTCCCTTATCATAGGGTACGCTCTGTGATGACAAGGAATAATTTTATAGGTACAGTACAGTTTCTTAAACAACACTTTAACCTCCTGTACTTTTCAGTAATAACCTCACATGTCCATATTTCCATCCAATTCTGCGTCTCATCTTTTTTATGCTGGTCTCGGATACAGTGAGATTGTGATTTTGCAGTGTACAGAAAAGAACAATCCTGTAAGTTACAGTGCAGTAGGCCACAAGTACAGCACATCATTTACAGTAAACAATAATAGATAGATATACTATATTATATAGTAATATAAATAAACAGAAATAACCATAATGTTAGATAGATCAATACTACATAGTTATATTTATACGCAGCAATGTAAACAATAATAGATGATATACTATATTATATAGTAATATAAATAAACAGAAATAACCATAATGGTAGATAGATCTATACTATGTAGTTATATTTATATGCTGCAATATAAACAATAATAGATAGATATACTACTGTATATTATATAGTAATATAAATAAACAGAAATAACCATAATGTTAGATAGATCTATACTATACAGTATAGTTATATTTATATGCAGCAATATAAACAATAATAGATAGATATACTATATTATATAGTAATATAAATATACTTACGTGTTAGTTACCGTTGGTGTCCTCGTGCGTTGTTTGGTCTTTCCGTGTGCATGATAGCACACGGTGGTTGATGGCACAACGAGGCCAGAAGCAGCTAACCAGCGTTGGATATCTGCAATTCGTTGTCCGCTCGTGTACATCTCTTTAATTCTCATGCTGAGATCCTTTGAAATCTTTTTAACAGGCATTGCTGCAAGTAGAAAGATATACAAGCACAAGAATGTATATTCGATGTTTAGTCGATGTGTATTCAATGTGCAGTGAATCCACAAAATGGATGGTTTATTTATACGTTAATGACTCACATTAGAGTATGCCCACTTTTAACACCTGTACCTTGTCGCCATGCATAAAAGGTTACACAATTTGCATAGCCCACCACTCAATGATCTGTATCTGAACTTTACCTTGTCCAGATACTGCATTATGCCATCTGCTTCCATGGATCAACCCCGATTCTACGGACGCAGGAACCCTCTCACCTCTGCCGTGCCTGTCACGCAGAAAAAGCGAAAGGCAGGAGCCATTTCCAAGCCAAGGCCAAAGCGAAAGGCTAATAAAGAAAACTTTCTGCTGATCCCAAAGGCTAAGGGTTTTAATACACGTAAGCCTTATTATGTCAAGATGAAATTCATTGATGTACACTCAAGGCAAAACAAATGGCAGCCAACCCATCGAACCCGCAAGCCACTTCCTCGATTATGCTTCGATGACTCTGCCGCTGCTGTCCCGGAAATCCACAGCCCATCTTCTCCACTTCTCGTCCACGCCGCTGCTGCTGCTCTCCCAGAAATCCACAGCCCATCTTCTCCACTAATCTTCGACGACGCTGTCGCTGGTCTCCCGGAAATCCACAGGTCACTTTCTCCATCTCTCTTCGACAACACTGCCGCTTCTCTCCCGGAAATCCACAGGTCACGTCCTCCATCCTTCTTCGACGCTGCCGCTACTCCAGGGAACCCCCATCTCATCCTCCATAGCACCCATCCACCCAGATGTCCACAGCACCCCATGCACAAGATCCAGCTCGTTAGACTGCATGCTGAATGGGTTAAGTGTCGATATCCCCGGGAACTCTACTATGCTGGTAAAGATAGATCTTCTTTTAGAGACCATGCTAAATATGGATCAACGGATGGAGAAGATGGATCAACTGATGGAGAAGATGGATCAACGGATGGAGAAGATAGAGACTGACATAGCGGGGATACATAATTTGCTCAGAGTTCATGCCCCTGTATCTCCGACGCCGGAGCAGGAGGGTGGCATGGATGGGATGAATGGGACCTTCAACCTTCCATCACCAAGCGCAACCCCTCCACCAGAAGAATATGTGTACATGTATGCCGTTGATGAGGATGACATGACAACCCCGTCAAGACCATGGCAGGAGACAACACGGCGACCAAGACAGGAGGAAAGCATCCTCCCAGACAACCTACACTCGCCCGCCGCCACAAGCACACCCGCTCCCAGAAGAACACCCGCTCCCAGAATCCAACCCACATATGCTTGCATTGATACGGTGCCCGACATCATCCTGCGCGAGCTGCCCAATCCAATCAGGGAGAAGTATAGGGTGATGAGGGCTGGTTTACCCCAGAAGTATGCCATGTTAATTTTCAAGCACCACATGTCCTACTTGGTGTACTGCGGGTGGGCCAAGAATGTAAACTACGAAGGAAATCGCGAAAAAAGGGCGCTTCCTGAAAATTTAAGAAGGACTATTGTGGAGGAATTGCGGCGCTATTTTTCAATTACAGATCCTGTAATGAAAATCGTGAGAGACTCCATTAATGGCATTTTGCGTCATACCAGGCATCGGCCCTGGAAGGACAATCTGGTGGGGATCGAATTTGCGTGACTGTTCAAATGTTATTTATTTTTTGACTTGTTGCTTGTTTTGACTTGTATTAGTGAAGAAATGTTTTTTACTAAAACCATACTGTTGTGCTGTAAATGTTTTTACTTTCTGTACTTGAATAAAGGAGATGTTGTGTGTTTTAAATTTTATTAATAAAGAAATGTTTTTACTTACACAAGACCTGCACAACTCCAGTCCTCAAGAGCCGCAAACAGGCCCGGTTTTCAGGATATCCTGAAAACCGGGCCTGTTTGCGGCCCTCGAGGACTGGAGTTGTGCAGGCCTGATTTACTGTACTGTACACCATCCTACTGTAATTTTTTTGACTTTCTGTACTTTAATAAAGGAGATGTTGCGTGTTTTAACTTGTATTAATAAAGAAATAATTTTTAATAACACCATACTGTTGTGCTGTAAATGTTTGACTTTCTGTACATAAATGTTTTTACTAGCAGTACACCATACACCTGTAAATGTTTTGAATTGCTGTACACTTTTTGTACTTACTCCACCAATAAAAGAAAATGTTGATTTGTTTTAAATTGTTCCATTGTCTCCTTTTATACTGTAACAAAATACAGTGTTTCTAGAACATACAGTACTGTACTGTCCAGGCATACTGTACTGTATACTGTAGGCATGCTCAGTACTGTACATCACAAGAGTATTAAAACAATACATGCTGTACGGGTAGTAGAATTTACATATGTACTGGAATACATGTTGAATACATGCATACTTTTTATTTTTCGGGTTTATTATACTGTATATATATAAAAAAAGTATTGTATACGGTCTGAAAACAACATACTGTTTCAGGTTTTCTATGAAGCTCTCAGTTACAGTATTCTATCATAATCAATTGCAATGGCCACTAAACTGTTGACTCCGGTATGTGTTTTTTTAAATCCGATTCAGCAATGCGCAGGCATTGTTACACAAAGCGATATTATCCATCGAAAACCCTCCATGTGCCGTTTTCCGCATGAGATGACAAAGTTTTCTTTTCTGAGGAAAAACAAAAGTAAAAGTTTTACTGTAATGGTCAGACAGTCCCCTAAAGAAGTTCCCACAGTCAGTCCCACCAATAATTTTCTCTGGGGACGTCACCTGTTCACATGCGCCTACTGTAGATTGTTCAGTATCTACTGTAGAAGCTGCTCAGCCAATGATATTGCTTACAGGAGAATCACTTGACTGTGCATTGATATTGATATTTCAAAAACAGAATAAAATACGGCAACATTACTCACCATAGACTTTGCCAATCAGCTGGCGCCGAGCCACTGCCAGTCCCGTATTCTCGATTATACATGTAGTTGACAGGTGACAGCGGGACTACTACACCTGTAGTTGACAGCTGATTTATTTATTTATAAAATATTTTACCAGGAAGTAATACATTGAGAGTTATCTCTCGTTTTCAAGTTTGTCCTGGGCACAGAGTTAATGAGGCTGGAAATCGCTTTGGTACATGCAAGCTTGCTGGAATCTGTACGCGAAATCCGGCTCAGGCTGCAGGTATCTGTGCGGGGACAGATAGCAAGGGTTGCCAGTCACCAGGTTTTTACTGATGGTCGGACCGTTATTGGAAGCTGGCGCTGTTGCTGACGCATTGCTTGCCAGCGACTGACGTTTCTTAGTTGGTTTTAACATGACCTTTCGCCTTTTGAAGTCTCCATGATCAAAGGTACGGGAAAAATCTGGTGTTACCCACCAATACCCTCCAATAACACCGGGATCAATACGAAAAAAACATGGATCGATACATAACTTTTTCCTTATTGCACGCTTCCACACATGAGCATCTGGTGAAAATTTCTAAAAGTCATAGTTTTCGATAAAATACTGATAAATTTGACCAACTGTTGCCATCTTATCATCTGTTGCATTAATCACGGCCCATATTAAATAAGCGTACGTTATATCGGGTTTTTGGTACACGGACTGCAGCGGTGCACTCATCTCGGAACTCTCAGGACAATAGAACACCAGACACTGCGCATTTAGTTTTTAATATGAAAAGCCTAAATTGATACATTATTGTAACTTCTTCAGTACCAAGGTCAATTTACAATAGACCACTGTGGTATTTTTTTAAACACCTGCAAGTCGACACATTACTGAAGCGCATGCGCATTACAATTCATGAATATCTGCCACCTGGCGGATACGTGAAGAATTGCAACCAATTAAATCCGAACATTATCAATAAACACATCAATAAACACATCAACAGCGGGTGACGCCGGCATTAATGCAACATGAATGCGACATGAACGCGTGAAGTGCATGGCATTCAGAAAAAATCCCCGAAAAAATTCGGAGATGTCGGAGAATAAAAGGGGCCGCGGTTGTATGTGCTATAATTCATGATATTCCCATTTCAGTCATTGGCCAACTTTTGTCTACATTTTATAGGGAAATGGAGGAAACCTCAGATATAAACATTACACAGTTTAAGTGCTTTTAATTTGATATGCAGACATATTGCAAATATTGAATGTATTTGACTTCGTATTACTTGATTTCAGCTAAAAAAAAGTAGTTTTCTTATACATGTTGTAAAGATTTCATACATTAATAATACATTCTATATCTGTGATTTTATAAAAAAGCTAATTTATTCTGAACATTTATGAATGCCTTTAAACAATGTAGTTAATTTATTGTTTCTAAATACATACATATGGGTGATATTTTGTTTAATACTGTAAATATCATATTTGAGTAAACGTTCTGTGATTTAGGCTAGTTATCAATTCAAGAGTTACACGCTTAAAACCTTTGTACCGTTACACATCAAAATGTAAATCTATATGTTAAAGTGTGGGATCAGACTGCATAATCGAAAGATTTTGCATGCTGCGCTTATAAGAGATATGTGGAATAAATTCACTGTAAAATAAACTTGCGGCAAAAACAGCTTTTTTTTTTTTTTTGCTCAAAATGTTGCTCAAAATTGGCACATTTGTCAAAATCAATTTTAATTGTACTTGTGTGTGCCTACATGCTAGGCTGAAATGTCTCCATCTGCACCAGCTGCCTCAAAATATTTTTTTTAATTTGTTTTGGCGCACAGAAATGGACTGCACTTAACACACACATGCAAGTGGTATGTACTACAGTACTGTATATTAGAATATGTACAGCACCGACAAAGTTTATTGCAGCAAAAACCGCCCGACAGGATGCGTGGCGGCAGCGTGGAGTAGCGTTGACAAGCGGCTCGTTCGCGTGACGTCGGTGACGTCACAGTCACGTGAGCGCCCGGCTTCCCCGGCTTCCCCGGCTTCCCCGGCTTCCCCGACTCCCCTGAAGGTTTGAAGTGAGGTAAGCGGGGGAGCGGGGAAGCAGAGGGGCACAGCAGGCACAGCTAGGGGGTCGGGAAGGTATGTAAATTGCGCGCGGATTGGAGGGGGGGGGGAACGGAGGGGACGCGGCTGGATGCGGCTGATGTGCTGACTTTCCTCAGCACCAGCCGGAGTAAATCCCGGTGAACCGGCGGCATTTGCTGCAATAAACTTTGTCGGTGCTGTATGTGCACCACAAAATCAATTAAAAGTGAAAAATGCTAGTTATAGATTTAATGCAGTTATATCACAAACAAGCATATGCTTCATTAATTTAACCCCTTCAGGGCACAATAAGAAATTACATATATTCAGTGTAGGTACCTGCTAAATGGTGTCTACCTTGACAAGTTAACAGACTTGAATCATGTTTTTATCAAAAGATGCAAACAAATGACTCATTTGTCACACAGACTTAGGTTCTAAATGTAAATATGTCACTAGTATATTTTTAGCCCAATTTAGAAGGAGTGCAGGACCTGTTCTTTGTTTTCCATAAATGTAAGGCCAATCCTTTTACCAGCAGCACACTTCATAAAGGGAGGAGCGCAGGTTATATGTCCAGTATCATATGTATGAAGTCTGCATATATAGGATGCACATTTTTTAAGGTTTCTATCACTTTCAGCACTGAAATTGTGATGCACAAAACTTTCAAAATAAATCTTTGTACATTTCTGTAGGCATTTTGTGAATGGCAGTAATCAATCTGATCACAAATGGCCGTAGCACATAGTAAATCAATGATATCAATGACCCACTCACATTACTTTTATAAGCAAGCTTTTTTCTATGATAAGAAAAAGGACTCTTTAATGGACATAACAACATACCATTTGTTTTTAATATGATTTGTCCCTTGACAATGTTCTATTTCTGTGGACATTTCGTGGAGCCTCTGACTATCAATAAGCAATGCTTTTTTTTCTATTTTAAAATGTGTTTTCTTATCCTGCAGCATTATTAATATTCGGCTTATTTAAAAAAAAAAAAAAAAAAAAAAAACCTGTCACTGCATTCCCCTGAAAGTTACATGTTTGAAGGTATGCCTCTAAGGGTCTATATTTCATGCCATCATCACTGAATGCACCTGCATCTTGTTACCATTCTTTGTAGTCGGCATTACTTAGAGCTTCAGGTCATGTCTTCTCATCTGTCATCAGGAGCCCACAGGTGCAGAACACATGTGCGTCTTAAACAAAATTCTATGTCCTCCATGAACGCCTCCGAAAGATTGATGGCATGCTGCAGCCACATTGATTGTTTTAAGGTAAAAACTAAAGTGCAGCAATTGCAATTCCACTATTTATTATTTCCTTATTTTCAATTGTGTGTCATTTACAGATAACCATAATATCTAAAAGCAAAAGACTATCTGTTCAGTTGAGGTGTCATTGTTAAAAAAATATTTACTATAGTGATTGTACTCAAAAAATGTACAGTGTGACCTTATATAAATGCATCTGTACAGAAATGTTTAACATCAGGTACGTCCTCCCTCCACAGCAAAAAGCTTGTCTTCTTCAATACATAAGTAATTGCCTAAAACCTAAGAACTATTCAGACCTGTTACACTACAGTATACACGAAATACATAGTTACTTTATTTCATATGGTGCTTTTCTCGCAATGGGACTCAAAGCGCTTCACAATTACATTATAGTGCGCGACCCACAGCACATAGGAATTTTAAAGGCACAGGTCCCTGCCCAGATGAGTTTACAATCTATGTTTTGGTGCCTGAGGCACACGGAGATAAAGTGACTTGACCAAGGTCACAAGGAGCTGCCTCTATTATATCTTTGTAATACAGCTCAACCCCGTTATAGCACGATCCGCTATAACGTGGTTTGAGCGTGGACCCTGAATTAAAAAAAATATATATATTATTTTTTTGCACACACACTGCACACACTCACTGCACACTGCATACATTCACAGCACACTGCATACACTCACAGCACACTGCACACACTCACAGCACACTGCACACACTCACAGCACACTGCACAGCACACTGCACAGTACACTGCATACACTCACAGCACACTGCATAAACTCACAGCACACTGCACACACAGCACACTCACAGCACACTGCACACACAGCACACTCACAGCACACTGCACACACTCCACGCACTCACAGCACACTGCACACACTCACAGCATACACTCACAGCACATTGCATACACTCACAGCACACTGCACACACACACTCACAGCACACTGCACACACACACACTCAGAGCACACTGCACACACACACAATGATACACTGACACACTGACACACACACACACACACACACACACACACAGTCTCACACAGTCAAATACACACACACACACACACACACAGAGACACACTGTCTCTTTAAGGGAGCTTGCTCTCGCAAGGCAGAAGCAGAAGCAGGAAGCAGAGACAGGGAGAAGAGCTGCCAGATGCCAGGTAAGTGCTGTGTGCTGTTGCCGCTGCCCCACCGAATCTGGGAATGCTCGGAGAGTTCTCAGCTTTCCCCCTCTGGCGAATGCGGTACCACCACATTAAAAAAAAAAAAAACGTTAAAAAAAAATGTAAAAATTTAGGTGGCCATTTTTTTTCCGCGCTCCCGTTTATAACGCGGTGGTCACGGGTGGGCCCCGAGGACCACGCTATAATGGGGTTATGCTGTACCTATTTAGAGACATTATTTGGTTTTCAAAATGTTTATTGAACCTCTTTTTGTAATGTTGGAGATTAGGTTATTAAATAATTGTTCAAACCCTGTGCCACGTGATATTGGGGTAAGTGCCCGGTGACATTGGGCAACGTCATATTGAGTGGGACCCTGATGGCCTTATGACGATGCCCCGTCATTGACATTTTGCTCGCGACCTCGGCTCCCAGTGAGCTGATATCATATTCAGAATGGAAGAGGCTCTTGCTCTGTTGAATTCCTCTTTTGTTCCCAAAGTCAGCGGTGGATCAGGATCATGTGAATGCTAGAGTAGCAAACACGTGACTCCTGCACTGGAAGGACCATGTTACTGGGTGGTGCCGACCTTCCAGCACACAAAGAGTTAATATCCTTGGAACATACAGTATTTATTTTTATACAGAGTTACTGGGCTTTTTGTCATGTACTAACCTACATTAGCAGTTACAAAAAATGATCTACTTCCGGTGTTGGTCTGAAAACTTGACATTGAAGCGGGAAAGCCATAATTTAACTCTTTGAGGGCCACAGAGGCCCGTGGCAGGAGAGTGTCACAATCCCTCCTGCACTTGAGATCACATAGATAATCTAATTTTAAGAATTCTTTCTTGAGTGTAAGATCATCTAAAGTGTTAATTTACTAATAGTTTTAGTGAATGTACTATGAAAGTATATAAACATTTTGATAAAACCAAGAAAGGGAAGTGATCAAAATAGAGCTGCTGACTAACCCCAATAAATAAGAACAAAAAGGAAAGGCTAATGTATCTGCGCTAAACTATACTAATAAGTGTAATAAATAATTAATATAATATAATTACACTTACCAAAATAATTAAAACCCCCACTACTGTATGTGTAAGTGCAATAATTCAAGCGCAGTTTATATCAATTATTTATTACACTTACAGTATTAGTACAGTTGAGTACAGACATTCTTTCCTTTTTGCCCTTATTTAATATACGTTGACGCTGATTTCCCATTCTGAAGATTTTATTCCCTTTTATTTGAATGGTGCTTAACTTTTTTGCAGCACGGGGAAGTTGCTTCACAGCATATTGAATAGGGGACTATACACTAGATTCATTAAATGCTGTTAAACCAAAGTTATTATCATACCCGGTAAAAAAAAATAGGTGCTTTTTACATGAATGTTATGGCCAATGCTATCATCATTGCACTAAAAATGTACCGGGCACAATATAAAAATTGGAATTTTGAAATGGTAATTCACTCCACCGATAAATAGAATTAGTGTTAATTACCACTAGGGATGCAATGGGGGAGGGCAATTATATATTTCAACCATAGGTTATGTAATAAAATAAATTTTTTTTTAAGGTATGTCATGTTTATATTGGCCAAAAGCCTTATTTGCCCCATTACGCTAGTAGGACTATTAGCCATTACTATAGAAGGGGGTCAGGTTTATTGAGGAGGGATGGGGAATGGGGGGGGGGGGTGCTTGGGTTAACTGCCACTTTGATAGCCAAGGGTGGTAGGTAATGTAGTGTTAAGAAGCAATGAATTCTTCAATAGTGGTCAGTTATTCATCGGAAGCCATGGATTAGGTTATCTTACTTATGTACAGTATGTACTGGCCATTATATACATAGACACAATAGGCCTAATGTCAGCCTGTCTGGTGCTTTCTGGTACCGCAAGGTATCGGACATTGATAACTGGCATCAAAATTAGTACAATTGCGTTATTTACTCATTTTGGTACCAGTTCCGATATTTTTAGTGGCCACGGTAAAAATTATGTTATTTTTTTACTTTAACACGTTGATTACTTTTCCACTAAATATAACACTTTTTTGGGGCTATAGTAATGCAATTTTTGGCTACTGGGGTTTGATGTATCTAGGGCTATGAGCATTAACTTCCAGGACAAACCTCATATACCCAATTATCAGGTGACCTAAGAACACACCAGCTATTTTTATCCTCAATTAAATGGTAATCCCATCCCAGTAATCCCAGCTAATCATTTATGTTTTTAAGAGAAAGTAGGAAATAAAAAAAGAAAGAGAAAAGAATGGTAAATTAAAAGCAGTAATTCCCCCTACCTAACCCCCTTTATTTTAATTTTTTGTAAATTCTTTATTTATAAACCACGTTATTTAATAACATTTAGCATACTGTATACAAAACATTACAACACGATTTAAAAAGTAAAATGAAAAATCTGCTCTAATATCATATCCCAGAACTGCTCTATTATTTTACATTCCAAACAGATTTGGAGCATTTTCCCACCTTCTCACAACCTCTCCAGCACTTACTGGAAGTTCCTGGGTAGCATTCTTTCAGTTTTTGTGGTGTGTAATATCAGCTGTACATTATCTTATATACATTTTCTAGAATATTCGTTGATATCAGGGAGGAGCTGGCATTACTACACATATGTCCTTTTGAGTTCAGAGTACTGGTTTATATTCAATATTAGTTTCTAGTAATGTTCTATAGATATACAATATATTGTGCCTGCCTGCACCCCGCAAGACCAGCACTGCTTCAAAAGGGTTCAGCACTCTTAAAATATTTTTTTGTTTTTTTTCCATTCATATAATGTAAAATTTTATATATTGCCATCTCTCCCCTTTTTTAAATTTAAACTGGTCCTGAAAGTGCCTAAAACATCTGTTCTTACCCCTATCCATCAGATCTCCCAGCCTAATTACTCTCGCTTGACTCCATTTTTTTAATATTTTGGAGTCAAGCCCTGGGGGGAAATCAAGTTCCCACATATTGGAGTTAGAGGGGACAGGAACGTGGAGATTCTCTCATATTTAGACATTTCATCCCATGCACATAGTGTTGCGCCAATACTGGGGGCTCGTACAGACCTCTAGGGCGATCTGTTTTCCTAAGCCATGGAGCCTTATTTCTATCTATTTCTTTGCAATAATTATTTTCAATTTCCACCCAGAGTTTATTTTTAGTACAGTGAAACCATTCAAAAAGGGCATTCACTTATGTAGCGAGATAGTATTTGTTGATGTTTGGTAGCCCAAATCTACCTTTTGATTTAAGTCTTTGCAATGTTTTACTATTGGTCCTTGGCTTTTTAAACTCCAAAATAAATGTATTAATTTTACTTTGAAGCGTAGTAATATACTGCTTGGAATCTTTCACTGGGATAGTCTGGAACAAATACATAAGCCTCAGCAATATACAGCTAAACCCCGTTATAACGCGCCTCGCTATACCGCGAATCTGAGCATGGCTCCCGAATTGAAAGCCTCCATTTTGCCGGCTTACCTGCATCTCAAATTTTCCAATTTCCCGCCTTACACTCTCCTCTTACAGCTCATCTCTCTCCTCTTCCTGCTGTCCACGTGCTCATCTCTCTGCCCGTCCCGTCATAGGGGTTTTTTTTTTTTTTTTTAAACATTCAATTCAATGCTTTATTGACTACCAGACACAGACACAAATAAACATTAATACATTTTGTACAAAACACATGCAGGGATTGAACTCGGGACCTTCTGATACCAATGCATTGCCTCTTACCTCTGCACCATAGGCTTGGTGTGACAAGACAGAACCTATAAACATATTTATCCTCTACAACACAAGGTACATGTCAATGTGAAATGTCAATGTGAAATCTTAAGTCTATTTCTAGCTGTCTATGACATCACACAGTTCTGTGGTCTAGTGGAAGAACTTCTTACCACCATATGCAAGGGTCCTGGGTTCAATTCCTGTATGAAATGGTATAATTAACTTTTTTAATAAATTATTATTTTAATTATGTTGTATAATTTATAAATATATAATTCTTTATTAAATAATAATTATTCATTAATCAATAATGATGTATTAATAATAATTCATTATTAATCATTCTTTATGATTAATAATGTATCATTAATAAGTATGATGATTAATTATTATTAGCAGTTAATTAACTAATTAATAATTAATAATTATGTATTAAGTATTATTAATAATTATTTTTTTAATAATTATTAATTAATAATACTATTATTATTAATTATATTATGATTAATAAGTATGATTATTAATTATCATTAACAATGAATAATTTTGACTAATTAATAAGTATTACTAATACCTAATAATTATTAATACCCAATTAGTAATAATAATTATTAATACTTAATTATTAATAAAACTTATTAATACTTAATAACTATTAATAATTAGTAAGTATTAATAATTGTTGTTAATAATTAAGTATTAATAATTATTATTACTAATTGGGTGCTAATAATTATTAAGTAATTATTAATACTTAATTATTAATAACAATTATTAATACTTACTAATTATTAATAATTAGTAAGTATTAATACGTTTCATTAATAAGTAAGTATTAATAATTATTATTAAGTATTTAGTAATAATTATTAATTAGTTAATTAACTGTTAATAATAATTAATAATCATACTTATTAATAATACATAATTAATCATAAAGAATGATTAATAATGAATTATTATTAATACATCATTATTGATTAATGAATAATTATTATTTAATAAAGAATAATAAAGAATTATATATTTATAAATTATACAACATAATTAAAATAATAATTTATTAAAAAGTTAATTATACCATTTCATACACTAATTGAACCCAGGACCCTTGCATATGGTGGTAAGAAGTTCTTCCACTAGACCACAGAACTGTGTGATGTCATAGACAGCTAGAAATAGACTTAAGATTTCACATTGACATTTCACATTGACATGTACCTTGTGTTGTAGAGGATAAATATATTTATAGGTTCTGTCTTGTCACACCAAGCCTATGGTGTAGAGGTAAGAGGCAATGCATTGGTATCAGAAGGTCCCGAGTTCAATCCCTGCATGTGTTTTGTACAAAATGTATTAATGTTTATTTGTGTCTGTGTCTGGTAGTCAATAAAGCATTGAATTGAATGTTTGAAAAAAACAATGGCATACGACGGCAAGAGAGCAGAGAGATGAGCAGAGCAGAGAGATATGAGCACGTGGACAGCAGGAAGAGGAGCGCACTGGTAAGGCGGCAAAATGGAGGAGATTTAAATCTGTAATGAGGAAGCTCCAGAGCTGATGCCGGTGAAATTTTAACGCGACCCCGGTTGTAACGCGGTCTTTGGGTTGTGGACCCCAAGGACCGCGTTATAACGGGGTTTAGCTGTATTCATTTAATATAGTTAATGCTACCCATCCACGAGATAATACTCTTATTCTACCTTTTTAAATCGTTTTCTATTGTTTTTGCTAATGGAGTATAATTGACCTGGAACAGATCTTCTACTTTTGGTGTTATGTTTGTACGTAGATATTTTATACTCTTATTCTTCCACTCGAAAGGGAAGTTTTCTTTAACTTGAGCCGCAAACCCTGCTGGAAGACTTATATGTGGGGTCTCCGTTTTTGTTAAATAGATTTTAAAATGAGATGCTAAACTATATATGAAAAAGGAGACTCTGGCGCATGGAGAGTAATAATATAATTCTAATTGAAAAAGAAGTGGTGGAACTATAGAGAAATATAAAGGATAGCAGTAAAAATAAAAGAAATGTATTAAAACATATGACCTTTGTCACTAAATTAAAAAATTCAGTACAAGCCTTGATTAATTAAAATACATAAATGCATACAGGCATATCCCGGTTTAAGGACACTCACTTTAAGTACACTCGCGAGTAAGGACATATTTTCAATAGCACCATACCCCTGTATCCGTATTCTCGCTTCGCGAGTACGGACACTTATTCTGCTCTGCAGATGCCGTAGTAGTGACGCACAAATTCCCTTTGCCCAATAGGCAAACGGCAGGTCGCGCATGCGCCTGTCAGCATGTCCTGAACAGCAATACTGGCTCCCTACCTGTACCGAAGCATTGATAAGTGGAAAAAAGGTAGTGCTTCACTTTAAGTACATTTTCGCTTTACATACATGCTTTGGACCCATTGCGTACGTTAATGTGAGGTATGCCTGTACTTAGTTTCCATTTCAAAATAACCCACAATTGTGATCCAAGAAATCTGAAGTTCAAAGGTATAGAAAAAGTGACCGAAGATTGGCGGGGTGGTGACTTCGTTAAAAAACTCACAACTACTGATGCAGCCACCAGTATTAGAACACTTACCTGAGAAATTCCTGGGAGATTCTGGGGCAGTCTCACAGTAAATTCCTCAACATTTCTGTAAAATTCTTAATGGCCCATCGGATTAACATAGCAGGAGGTCCCTGCAGTACCATTCAGTTTGCAGGGACACCCTGCTGTGTTAATCCTATGGGCCATTAAGAATCTCACAGAAATGTTGAGGCAATGTTGAGGCATTTACTGTGAGACTGCCCCAGAATCTACCCAGGCAGAGTTCTAATACTCGTTGTTGCATCTGTAGAGTCATATTGGATATACAGTACTCGTTAACTCTCAGTCCAATAGGCCTCAACATAGACATTGATCTATTATCTTTTTCTCTAAACTCTCTCCTCCTTTCCTGACAATTTTCTGCGCAATTTCATTGATTGTAAAATCAAGCCCATGCCATGCCATAATGACTCCTTTTTACGCATAGTTTGGTTATTAATAAAAAATCGCAGACATTTATATGTTCCACAATTAGTTCACATTTACTATTACACATTAGCACCCCTTTTTCCTTTTGACTAAACTATATCTGCCCAGAGCATTCATTATATTTGGCAATGAAACCAGAGGGTTTGTTATTATCAGAAGAACATACTGTAATCCGCAAATAATGCGATTTTATATTCTTTCTAACCTATTTTAACTCCTGCAATATCTGGATGATTCCTTATTGATTCTGGTAATGGTTCCATTATTAGTGCAAAAATAAACGGGAACAAAAACACAAATGATATATGCTGCTCACATGTTGTGTGAAAAATAAGTATTGAGTTATGGATTCGTCCACAAATGCCAAGATTGGCATCGGGTGCATACTACTGCACCGACACACTTTATTCGAGCAAATACCCGGTATGTACCTGGCAGATACCTGGAATGCGCCGCTCCTCACCTCTGACAAGCCCCGTTGCATTTGCCTTCCCAGCCTGGGTTCATGCCTGGCTGACGGGCGGCTGATCTGTTAAATGATAATGATTAGGATTTAATAGGCTGCAATGCTTCGCGTGTCTACCAGATGGCATAAATTCATGAATTGTAATGCAGTATATATATATATATACTGTGCAGTATTGCAGCCAGCGGGAATAAAATGCTTCAATCCCTGCATGGAAAATACCTCAATGCACTCGGGCAGAAAACAGTCACAAACCTCAATACACCCGGGTATACCCGAATTCGTGGGACTAGCCGAGCTCGAATAAAGTGTGTCGCCAGTGTATGAGCTATATATGATAAATATATCAAAAATTAGAAGAAAATATGTTTTTAACACCTATACCTTCTAGCTAGAAGCTCATTCAGTGTAGCACTCCTGGGACAGTTAAAATATAACTTTTATTAAGTCTCATATAAAATAAAGTGTGCATATATTGAAAATAAATAATACAATATTCAAATACAATGGAGGATGTTGCAGTGATGGAGTGAGGTTGAAATAAATTACCCAATAAGCGTTATCTGAATATATATAAATAAATACGCACTCAGGGACAACCAAAAAAACTAATTGTAGAAGGATAAGGTATCTCAATGCTAAATAGGATTGTGATATAGAAATGTGCAATATAAAAAAAATGCAGTCACAAACACAGCATACCGATCAAACCAACCTATGATCGCTAAGTGTAAAGTCCACCACTGTAATACTAATGGATACTGAAAATGATAAACCTATGCCTGTGAAAATCACAATGTATGGTAAACAATATCAATTAATATAGGGTGGAGACTGACATACTGCAATTAAGGTGGAGGACTAAACACAATCACAGGTTGGTGGTATGTGGATTAATCCTGTGTGTGACTGCAAAGGACATGTGATATAATAACACTATGCAGTCAAATTGTATTCAACCTGTAGCTGAACAAATAAGGCACAAAATGTGATATAATAACACTATGCAGTAAAGTTGTATTCAACCAATAACTGAACAAATAAGGCACATTTAAAATGCTGCTGTGAGACAAATAAAGCCTTGTATCTAGCTCAGACCTTGAAAAAACGGATCACTCAGTGGACAAACATAGATATATAAATGCTAATGAATATATCAGACCAACAGCAGATTACCTGCTAATAGGTCCTTTATGATAGTGAGTGTCTATAACAGGTGATCACAGTGATTTTGTCAAAAAGGTCTAAGTTACATATGCACACAAAGGTGCCTGATATAAGTATAAACACAGCAGCTCGCAGCAGTTAGCAAACACATTCCTCAGTCTGTGCACATATAAACGGGGACAGAGGGCATCCCTGTCTCGTACCATTAAATATTTTAAATGAGTTCGAGACCTGTCCATTTACCTTGACCTTTGCAGACGGATTACTATATAATGCCTTTATATACTGCCTAAACTTATCACCCAGTCCTATACACATTTTAAACCTAACATTCCATTGCATTCTATCGAATGCCTTTTCTGCATCTATAGATAATATGGAGTCTGTGTTTTATTAATCTGGTTCAGTATATTTATAATTTGTCTAGTGTTATCCTTGGCTTCCCTTTTTGGTATAAATCCGGTTTGATCACCCTTCAGTAGATCAGGCAAATATTCAAAAGTCTGTTTTAACAAGAATTTTTACATCAACATTTATAAGCGATATTGGGAGATAGCTTGCACAATTTAATTTGTCCTTATCTGGCTTAGGGATAACCGTTATATGAGCTTCCAACATATATTGTGATAGGTTTCCTGAGTCTCTTAAAGTGTTAAACATACACTGAATGTGTGCTATAAGAGAGCTAGCAAAGATTTTATAGTATGTATGTGGTAGTCCGTCAGGGCCTGACTTTTCCCATTGGGTTGATCTTCCACCACTTTTTCTATCTCATCCCACGTTATAACCATATCAAGTGTATCTCTCGCCTCATGATGTCTTCTTCGATATATTCCTTATTCTTATTTTGCATGGGGAATTGGGGGAAGGGGGACAAGGGGGGATGAAGGGAGGCGGGTAAGGGGGGGGGAAGCAAAATTAATCTTCTATCTACTCTTTTTTTTCCATTGCGGTTATGGTACTCAATTTTCCTTAGCACTTTCTAGTAAATATACATAATTTCCTACCTTATCCCTTGAACCCTCAATTTATTATCTATAATACGTTGGTTATAAAATCACAGCACTACCATAGACCTCTTCATGCACTGATCTAGAAAAACATCATCATCCTTTAATTATCTCTAATCCGAACTGACAATCAACATAAAGAAAAGGGAAGAACCCTTTCTAGACCTTTGAACTGTCAGATACTATTACAATTTCTATTTTCCTCTTGCAAAGGCATCTCGTTTGTGACTTATAGTCAAATCGGCATATATCCACAGCGTTGCGTAGTTCAGACCTCTAATCTGACAGTCTGACGGTCGGACATAAAAGTGCATTGTCAATAATCTCTGTTATATCGTTCATTCCATGTATAATTATAATAGTTACTCTTCTTCACTTGGTGATCTTTGTTTCATCCTGCGGGCTCCTCCTATCCCTGTTCTGCTGACCGCTGTTATCGTTGGCATTTCTGTTCTTCGTACTGCCCATGTCAACCCATTATTGTACTCTCCGCTCTGGATGGAACGGGTGGTTCCTGGTCGTCGCGGAGTCCTGCGATTCTTTACTTGTTTTGGGTCCTGGAATATTAATTCCTTCAAAAATGTTAGTGTGGTTTTCTCCGTATCTGAGGATGGAAACTTTCCCTTGTTGTATAACAATCAGTTTGGTAGGAAATCCCCATTTGTATCTCACGTTGACTTTTTGAAGGTGCACTGTAATTTCCCTCATTTCTCTACGGTGCTGCAGGGTTAACATGGAGAGATCGTTATACAGCTGGATCTTGGCCCCATCAAACTCTATATTGTCCATGCCTCTGGCCTTTTGTATAATAACCTCCTTGTCAGGAAATTGTTGCATTTCAATGACAGTGTCTCTTGGGGGATCTGATGATCTGGGTCTGGTTCTAAGCGCTCGTGTGCCTTGTCCATCTTCCACATCCGTTATTGTGATTCGTCAGTCACATGGGAGAATAGCTTTTGTAGGTATGGGACCAACTTTTGGGGTTCTACCGTTTTGGATATACCCCTAATTCTTATGATAGAATGTCTCCCTCTATTATCCGAGTTCTCTATATGCAGGAGCATATTTTGCATAGTGTCTTCCTGCTCCTGTACTTTATGAGTTACATACTACTGAAAGGTTGAGAACGTACCAGTTTCTTTTTCAGCTCATCCTGTCTCCCAAAGTAGTAATGTCCTTTTTAATCTCAGACAGTTCGGTTTTAAGCATTAGCGTCAGGTCTGTCAGCAGCTTTTGTATATCTTCTTTTGTTGCTAAATTCATTATGTCTGCTATTGAAGCATATTCTACCTGTCCTTCAGTCATTTCAGGTTCCTTTTCTTTCCCCTGCCAAGGTGAGCTTTGAAGAGAGCCGGATGACACTCGCGATCCCACCACGCCCGTGTGCTTGGGCCCTGCTTCGGCCACCGGAACATCTGGAGTGTGCTTTCAGCTGCGGCAGACTTTTTATTTTTTTAGTGGGCATTCTCTACAGTTCTGTTGCTGCCTTGCTTGTTTATTTTGTTTTATTTAGCCTTTGGACATTAAGTTAATGCAGTTAGTGTATAGCTATGTAGTTATTTTGTTTAGCTCATGTAGTAGCTCCCCAGTACAGTACCTCATTTAGGCAGTTGTCCTGTCCATTGCCTGCCACATCTCCTCTGTGCTTCCTTACTCCTTATTTGTGCAGGCAGCAGCCATCTTAAGGCATGGGGCTGGGGCTGATGAGCACAGGCCAGCCAGCCCATCAGAACTCACCTCCACGGTTCTCCAGCACGCCTCGGGCCAGTGTAGGACCTGCTCTGTCCCTCCACTCAACAGAGTGCTACTCTGGAGAGGTGGGGTTCAAATCCCCAGCACTCCGGGAGGGCTTCAAAATGGCCACTGCATGATCTCTCTTGGCAACACGGCCGCAAGCCACCCGCTTTTCTCTTCCTCACCCCTCGGATGGTGGGGGAAAGAGGGTTGCCACCACTCGTCCTCGATGGTGTCCTGTCCTCTCCAGGTGTCTAAGTGGCTGGATAGCCCCGTAGAACTTCCTCCCTGATGGAGCTGAGCAGACCTGCGTCTGCTCAGCATCCAACCCACACCGCCATCCCCCTTTATTTTATATGAGTTGGACCAGGAGGTCCCCAGAGTTGAACCAAGCTATTTTCAACATCGTGACCCCTTGGTTTCAAAATACATACCGGTAAAGGTACCGGCGTTTCAGTCTGCTTCAGGGAAAACAAATGGACAGTTGAAATTTCCCACGTCATGTGGGCTAAAAGGGAGCCGCAATGTGCTTCCTACAGTCTCTCGTGACGCATGAGATTTTGAAACCAGTCCATAATCCCAGTACATTTACTGATAAATATCTTGAGAACCAAGGGGATTCCCAGCACAGAAAATAGCGTGGTTCTGCTCCGGTAACCTTATGATTCCCATCCTGCCAAATAAGGTGGTTGGGTATGTGCACTTACGGCTTTAAATGTACCGTTATTTTCTTTTTCTTTATCCTTTTCTACTTTCGTAGGATTGTTATTAGTTTATTTTTTGTTTTTACCGTACAATTGTTCAAGTCCTGTAACTTTGGGCATGTAGCCTAATGTAAAACATGCAATACATTATTTCATCAGTCGTACATACTCAGTTGCAATAAATATTTAATAACACAGAAGAATCCTATCATTAAACATGTTAGATCTAGGAAAGATTTCATTCCGAGTGATAAAGCCTTTTAATATGACATCACTGTATAATTATGTGATTGCTTCCTATTAGAACACTTCTTATTAACTTCTTCCAGCTGTATTTTTAGCTTGAGTGAAAACGTAATCTAATTTGTTTTACCCATTAAATGATGACTATTATGTCATACCCATTTCAGATGAGGTCACCATATTTATTTAATTCACAAGAGGAAACAGATAAATAGATAAGTATCTAAACTGATTTAACCTGTACACAAAGTCCCTAATTTAGAACTGACTTGCTGCATGTCTAGAGATGGATGAATATTTATTTTTTTTTAACTTTGGGAAAAATGTGAATAAACACATTTGGATTAGTTTTCCTATTTTTGTGGCAAATTTGTGATTTTTTCTCCATTTTGTAATATCCTCTTTGCTAATTTGTAAAAACTCTCTCATTTTTGAATATTCTCTTTGAAAATGTGCTAAGTTTTGCATTATCAAGTATTCAAACTTTAAAAAAACTAGTCTCTTTTTTTGTGAATATTCAAAAATGTGAAAAACTAAAATTGTGTGGTGTACAGGTATGTAAAGTTATAGCAAAGTTTTGCACCCGTTATCGCACGATAATGCTTTTCCACTGGTGAGAACCTTTTTTTTTTTTTAAACAATATTTTTTATTTGTGTGTATATGTATTACAGAATATATAGATTGTAGTCTCAAGCAGGAGTATATTTTATAAATAAGAACAGCTTTATTCTACAACTCACATGGTACAGCAAACAGAATCCAGTCTTTAACTGATTCACTTATCTTCCAAGATGAATCCCTGGACTCAACCCCTAGGCATGGGCCCCAATGGTGTATATATATAGAACACAGGAAGCTACCAGTGCTGCCCTTTTACCTGTTGGCCTCTGCCACGGAGAACCTGGGGTATATATATATATATATATATATATATATATATATATATGGTACAGCGCCTCCACCTGTGAGGGATCCCAGCAGAACGGAAGCAACCCCTCACAGGACACAATAAATTGAACACACACAGTAATAAAAATAGAGAAACCTTTACTGTAAGGAAATATATGATATGACTTTGACTCTAAGAACTATAGTGACATACCCAACCATCATTTCAAGTCAGGTAAAAGAAAAAGGGATCACATGCCTAGAACATATGATCAACACAGAATAACAGGAATACATGACATTCCAAGAGTTTGCACAAAAATGGGACATTCCCCAAAATGTAATGCATAGAGTGCATCACGGTGTGTCGTGCATGTGCAGAAGGTGTTCGGTGGCCATGTAGGGGTTGGCGCGAGGTTCGCGCATGCGCAGTCAGTGTGTGGACTCCCGGCGCCCATTACAGATTGCACAGGCGCAGATAATGCTAGCGGCGGCCATTGCAGCATCGCGCATGCGCGTTAAAGATAGCGCACGCAGTGCCAATAGAGTAGAGGCTCTAAAGGAACTACATTAACCAGAAGCCTCTGGGGACTACCTTTTCACCCATATCACCTGCTGCATTACAGACAATAGGGTTTACAGATTCTCCTGCTGCAAAGGGGATACATTGTTGCACGCTGGAGTCAGGAAACTGACAGTGGAACACAAGTGTCAGTTGGAGCTGGGACACAGAGAGGGGAGGGTGTATGTGCACTAAGCCAGAGATCTCCCCTAGGCCCCAGCTAGGCACTAGTCACAGATCAAGTTTGTGGTTGCTACTGGACAGGCCCTTAGGTCGGGACCCTGCCCCTTTAGTTGTGTGTTAGTTCAAGGACACAGCTAGAACGCTGCGCAGCCCTGAAGGTTGTGGTCTGGGACCAGACCCTGTCCAGTTGCAGAGACGGTTTCCACGGTGGGATCATCCTACATGACTTCATCCCATGCGGAGGCGGAATCGTTGCGGGATCAGAGGATACACTTATCTCCACGTCAGTGCGCCCGGGTGTGGACACACCCAGCAGGTACCATTATACACCAAGTGCACCAAGTATATCCTCATCTAGTACAACGCCTAAGGGTTGTGGGACTTTTGGTACATGGTGTGGGGTGAATGGTGTGGGGTGAAGGCCCTGCAAGGTATGGGGCATTTGTAGCTCTAGTCATTATAGTGTCTAGTGTTCAGGGTTGCCTGTTATCTCTATGTTCAGTAAAGGCCTTTCTATTTTTACAAAGCTATGTGTTCATTGTGTGATTGTGTCCTGTGAGGGGCTGCTTCCGCTCTGCTGGGATCCCTCACAGGTGGAGACGCTGCAGCACATTGTAAGAGTAATTCACCCCAGGCTCTCCGTGGCAGAGGCTTAGGCTCCTGTGAGCCAACACGTATAATCAGCATCAGTAGCATAGTTACTGCCTATCCCCATATCTCACTTAGGGGTGGGGGAAACAGGGCTACATAGTCTTTTCTGCATCTCCAGCCTGGTGGACAATAGCAGTAAAGCATTCCTTTGTATTTCCAGGAGGACAGATCTACATTCTGGCCATGCGCTAATGAACCGGTCTGACAATAACTAGCAGCCAGGCAGGACCAGGTGTACAATGATCAGTATAAGAGATTTACACCCAATATATGATATATCACAAACAAGTTTCTTACATTTGAACTAGGATTTAACATATAATTGTTAACACTCTACACGAGGGTAATAGAATCAGTTTCACATACAGTACACTCTATGGTGAGGATTTTGTGAGTTGCTGCTAATTATGAACATTAGAACATCAGTAGCTGCAATAGCATTGCCAAAATAGCATAAATAAGATGACGTGTCTCTATATGAAAACCGTGTACTTTTCTGGCAGTGGAAGACATCTTTTGAAGCAAAAAAAAATGTAGACATCTGGATATACTATAATAACTAAATCACTCCTTCAACATGACTTTGTAAGACATCACAATGTTACATGTTAGTGGGGTTAGAGTGTTACAGATAATAAAATAACCTAGTTATTGGGATAAAAGAAAATGGCAGTCACTTATTCTGAGCAGAGGAGTCCCTTATTATCTTATCTTTACACTTCTATAATTCATGATAAAATTATATATTGCTAGGTTGTTTATAAGAATGAAGCGGGCACAAGTGGAGTCAATTAACCTTGTGTTACATTACAGCTGCAACCCATTGTTGATAACCATAAGCTCCTGTTTGCTTTATCACTACCATACGCACATCAAATATTGTATTCTCAAATCATTTCTGTGCCCTCATCAAAAATTATACGTTGTTGTGAGGTTCAATCAAAAATTTATTAAATATGTATGTCAATAATGATATTTAAGTTGAGGTAATTGTAGTTACAGTATTTATTCAATTAACATAATGGTTGACAGCATTGTCAGTTTCAAGTTTTTGCCATCTGTACACTGAGTAGGCATCTGTTTTAAAAGATTTATGTTTGCTATGTTGTATGTAACTGAAATAAACATCTATTGATGTAGGGTACATTCCAACGTGAAATAGTATTCTGTTTGTTCCATTGAGATTAACATTTGGCTAAATTTTAACTGAAATACCTATTCCATATGTATATTGTCCCGTAGGAACGCATAAAGAAAAAAAAATTAAGCAAAGAAAATAAAAAACAAGACAAAAACAGTGCAACTTTTAGCAATTATCTTACACAATAGGAATTTTTTTTTTGCACTCAGTAATTTGCAGTCATAACACTCACTAGATTTATAATCTGCCTATTTTTTAATTTAGGGGAGGATGAATTCAGTCCTTGAGGGCTATGGAGCAAGAAGGAGAAAAAACAGAGCACTACGTCCAGTGCTTGCTGACAAAAAACCAAAGGATGCGGTCCCACAATAAAAAATAAGGTTTAATGGACAGATGAAACAAACAGCACACCTATGCGTTTCGGGCTACAAGCCCTTTATCAAGGTGAATAATCTTTCTTACCGGAGCATGTTTAAATAGCAGGTCCTCGCGCGACTAAAGCCAATTCCGACCACTTCCGCATATGTCAAATGACGCGGGACGTATGGCGTCAGCGCATTAGGACTGCTATTGACAAAAAACTTTATTGAGCAAAACACTAAAACACTAAATGCTCCGGGAATACATACACAAAACCTAAGCTTAAAAAGTCTAATATATACGTGAAGCAATATCAGTACATATATTACACCATTAAAAAACATATAAAATGTTAAGCAAAACAACTCCTTCATAAAGGGCTTGTAGCCCAAAACGCGTAGGTGTGCTGTTCATTTCTTCTGTCCATTAAACTTTATTTTTTATTGTGGGACCGCATCCTTGGGTTTTTTGTCAGCAAACACTGGACGTAGTGCTCCGTTTTTTCTCCTTCTTGCTCCTTGATTCTATCTGACGGAGGCACGCTGCACCCCTGGACAGTGGAGGAATTGCTACCCATGTGAGTCCATTCCACTGTTATTTACCTCTGACTTGGCTTCAGGATTTATTGTGCTTCTGTTTCCCTTATACACATAGATGTTCTATTCATGCTGGACACCGGCAGGTGTGTGTTTTTCCTTACCTCAGTGCATGTGGGATTTTCATTGTACCAGCCAGACATCGTTTGGGGACAGCTTTATCCAATCCAGTCATTATTGGAGGGGTACTCCACTCAAGACTTTGCTTATATTTTGGCGTATAATATACTGCATTTGTTTTTAGAGCACCATATAGCATTTTTTCCACTTGAGGGCTATGGACAGGTTTTCACTTCCCAGCGGGCCCTAGGCGGGGTGCTCTATTCAGTATCCCCCTATCTGGACTATTTCACCTGCACTTCTTCATTCAGTGCATTGTTTCCTTTTATAGGTGGACAGGTACATTTTGTTCTATGTTACACCGTTGTTTTTAGACTGTTTTTTTGCAATCTGGTTAGTCCTCCAATAAAAGAAAAACAACAGGATATTGGTTGTCAGTGCTGTACTGTAGTCTAAAAATAGACTAATGAGAGATGTTGTGGGTGTTTGAGCTCACACAAAAGGGCTTAAATAGAACAGAATAGCACTGTTTTGTTTGGCAATTTATATTATATTAATTTATTGTATTTGTGTTTCTAGACCTTTAGTGCACACACGTTTGTTTAAAACAGTTAGCTGTTTGTTTGCTTTATTCTACTAGTAAAGAATCACTAACTTGACTGTTGAAAGGTATTTGTTTCAGCTTCTGATATTAAGGTACAGTATGACAGTGCTTGGGGACTTTTATCAAACATTCCTGTCCCCTCATTAGAATTGTTGTAAAACATTCTTTCAGAGTTATCAAAAAAATAATCCCATTGCCATTTGCACATTTTCCTGAATTGCAATCTGCTAAAATTTCCCTCCAGACAGTATGAGAAGGAATAAATTCAGCTTGCTCACACCTTTTGGTTCATGCCACCCTTCTCTACTCAGTTCAATGTCAGTTCCTATTTTATACAATGTAGCATTAGTCTCCTTGATTAAACGCCACTTAGTGAATCTACATCTACTGTAGTTTAGATCACCTGTGCATCATTTCAGAACGTTGTTGAGCTGGTACACATATTTAAGTGGGTCGCTTTATTGAAAAGACAATATTATATTAGGCAATCATTTGTGTAATGTTTATTTTTGTTTTAGTTTAGTTCATGTTTTAGAAGAAAGATTCTAAAATACTTGTACCTGTTGTGTTACTTAATTTAACAGATGCAATGGAAAGCAATGCCAAATAGAAAACCTCTGCATGCAGTATGTATGGTGAGATAAACTATAACACGCATTTATAAAACAAAAATAGGAATTGTTCCCCTTCACTCCTGAAGGCTTTAACCTTGGGGTTTCTCACACTTTTTGTTTAAACCTACAGGATGTTGCTTATCACATACTTAAAGGTATTCTTTATTTTAAACCTGCAATGTTTAAGCAAGAACAGATGCTTACTGAAGCCAGTTTTTATTCCTCGCACATGCCATTAATAACTAAGCAGTAGAATTTAATTTATGGTTAGCATCTGTCTGACTTACATTGTGTAGTTAGTGTTTGATGTGGCTTTAATGTATGTTTTTTTTTATATAGTATACATGTACCAAAAAAATGTAGCAATGCAGACTCAAACGAAATATTGGATACATTGTTTTTTTTTTTAGATTGACTTTGTGCATTAGAGCATCAGTACCATCCATGTGCCCATTATTTCTTGTGGTGAATTAGATCTTGAGAAAAAACATGTAATTAATGATGGATGCCATGTGACCTAAGTGCATCCAACATAATGACACTTTTGCTGTCTGTTCCTCCTGAGGTCCTTCAGTAATTAGGGTTCCATTCACCAACGAATAGTGACTATACTGTAAGTAAATGACTAATGTTCCTTGTTAATAGCTACCACTCTTCAGTAATTGGGACTAATTTAATTTCCGTTCTAGGCCATTTCTAAAACAAATGTAGGCGAGAGTGCTTCTAAAATGATAAGTTCTGTAAGCAATAAGTAAAATTAAATGTACAATATTGCAAATGATAATCGAGCTTTCAATATGTTAAACCGGATTTGTAAGTCCATAAAACATAGTGTTAGATACACTGAAAGTGGCTAAATATGAACTTTGGTCATGAAGAAGGCTATTTAAGAAGGTGAAAATCGGACAAATGAACGCAACACTTTAGATTACTTTGTGTGTCTGCTGATCGCCATTTTTCAAGCTTATTCTAATGTGCTTGATAAAGAAAAATGTTGTGTTTAGGGCATCTCTACAGTATTTCCCTGACGCAGCAATAAAAAAAGAACACACATAGTAAATCGATATAACTTACTTTATTAATCTTCACACCTATTATTTGTTCATTCTGTTGTCTGTCACCTCTGAGATGCTGGTAATGTCTCATTATTCCTCTAGTAATTTGATTAGCCGTATATATTACTGATACTAATGTATCTGTAGCAACAGCTGCTGCTCCCACGTGTGCTGCTTCCTAATATTGTGCAGGATTTATATTGGGTGTTGTTTGTGCCTGCGTTATAGAAGGTTCAGTAGGTATTTAAATACTGCTGTTATTGCTTTGGTGGCTAAATTAGGTGGAACATCACCACAAGTTCCCTTTCGCTTCCAATTAACCCCTAACTCTGCTCCATCTGTTCGACAGATTACCTTCACCAGTGAAGGCTTTCAGGATTTGTATAACTTTTGTTGCTGCACATAGATATAAGATGGAGAAGGTCTTATAGGTATAGATTATCTCCCTCTGGATATCAGGATCAAGGGGGTGGGGAGGAACCAGTGAGTTGATCGCAAATCCAAAATAAAATCCCACAGATGCACATTCTGATAAGGGGTGGGGGGAGTATATTGATGAATATACAAGTGTAGTTAGAGATGGAACAACAAGCCTTAATGTTTAAGTAGATATACAGTATCAAGCAGAAACGCAGCTCTAGTAATATCAAGAAGACCCAACATATATTTCGCTGTCTACAACGGCCTACTTTCCGATTCAATGTAAGAAGAAAGATGCATGACCTAAACAAATTTTGCATGTGACCGTGCTTCATCAGGGGTGCTGAAGCATGGTCATGTGCGGAGAGCGTTGAGGTCTTGTGTCTTACATTGAAACAGACAGAACGATTCTTTGACTTAAGGCTCGATGGTTGATCCGGAGACCTGGTGCGAATGGTCACTGTTTGATCACTGCCACGGACTACGGGACCTTCCCTAGTGTGGGAGCGATGTGTCATGTTCTCAATTATGAGGTACAAATACTATGTGTAATTTTATCATTATATATATTTTTAAACTTAACCCTGGTACGCTTCGTCTTTTTGTTTTTGTCTTTTGAGATCCGGCTGAATTTTCTCGATGGATGAGCAGAACACCCACATAAGATTCAAGCTGCAAAGGGGATGCTTTTCTTACTCGATTTAATACACTCTATGAGATAGATCTGAGAAACGTTTAGTTATAAATATATATATATATATATATATATATATATATATATATATATATGTATATATATATATGTTAATTGTTATATTAATTTCCTTAATATCACTAGTCCTCACTATAATTTCCTTAACTATTTTCTTGCTAATTGTGGTATTAATACTAAATAAGTAAGTTATATACAATTATTCACATATAGTTTATATAATATATAACATTTTGATAACGGTAAATTATTTAAAGAAAAAAACGCACAAATACACACATGTATATTCTGTTTGATTTACTAACACTGACAACACAGCCTATTTAACAATAAACCTTGTGTTCTCACTACATTCATTATCATTATATGTAAAAGAAAATAATTCAGCTAACACTGCATTTACTAGTTTAATCATAAATGTGATACAAGCACAGTGCATTTTTCTATTTACTACAAAACATGCCTCAGTATGTAGGTGCTAATGCTAAACACCCTCTAAGGAAATATTCCACAAACTGTTCAGAAGAGTAATTGATTGATTACTGTAACTAGAATGAACTAGTATATAAATAGAATGTACAAATCACTTAGAATAACCATCAGAAAAGGCATACAGTAGCTTGTGTTATTTGTTATTAAAATGTAATGCTTTAAATCAGATTAGGATGGTATGTGCTAAATTTAGTTTGAAGAACAGTATCCTTTTTATGTACGCTATAGAACAACTTTCTTTCACATTTGTTGGGGGTTTTATCTATACACATGTAGCCCTGTTCCCCCCCCCCCCCTCTCTGGGAGATTCTACTGCTACATGGGGTGTCATGGTGCATACCTGTTTGGAGCAGGAAATCTTGAGCGACCACGTTGTTATAGGGTGAATAGGACAGGCTTTTGGTTTCTGGTTATTGCAGTTCTTCTCATGGTGCTCAGCGCCTCAAGCTGTAGTGGGCTCCAGGGGATTCCGGAGATCAGTTCCCACCACTGCACACGTGCTCCACTCTGCCCAGGAACTGACACTCAGGCAGGTGAAACGGGAACAAGGATCTTTATTGTACATCATGATATACAGCCACTGCAATTCCTCTTACAGTGCTGTAGTGCCTACCCCAATAGTAGAGGTATTGTAGAGGTATTGAGTCTTGATATTCTCCAGACTCCTGAGCTTGGAGTGGGCCAGCTCATCCTCGCCATGGGAGAGACTGACAGCCCATGCTCTCTCTTCCCTCTCCAGAGCAAGACTGACTAACATTTGGATACTCCTCTTCCTCAGGAAGCAGGGACTGCACCTATCTCTGATAGGCTACACACAGACCATGAGTCATCACCGCACTCCTGTCCATCAAAGAGGAGCACAAGGGGGGTCAATAGCCCACAGATTAACCCATAATGCCCTGAACTTACTAGGGGCTTACATAACAGATATACTATTGTGAAAGAGAGGTATTATGGGACATACCTGTTACACACATATAAAAATAGAACCCTAGAAGCTCAGAGTTTAGTGAAATGTGCATCAGGTTTAGATGACATCATAGTTGACATCACGAATGCAGCTCCAGTGGCTGAGCTGCAGGTTCCTGAACGCCATATCCACGCAGCAGCTCTCAGTATTAGATTCATTGACACTACGGGTTAATCCTCTTTCAGGTTTTAGGGCAACTAGATACAGTATTTAGAAGATCAGGATGAAGGTCCACATATCAGTGCTCAAAGTCCATAAGACCAGTATAATAATGTAAATCACTTGAACAGTAGAAACTTGCATGAAGATAGATCATATAAGCCTCTGTGAGTTTCTATGACTTAGTGTGCACATGAGCTCAAACATGGGGACCTATATTGTCAGGATCCTACCTGTGCTCCACGCTGTCTACCACGCAATAAAGGTGTTTTTATAATAGACTTTTTTCGGTGTCTAGCCCCATTCTGTGCTGCAGCTGTGCTCCGTTTTCTCGGTGTGAAACCTTCTCCACCTAGCTATTTATTGGTATTTCAAAGTCAGTTAGCACACTAAGAAAAAAAAAGAACCCCTATGTAGAGAGCACTCTAACGTAGTTCCGTGAGGGGATAGCTAAATAGGTGGACACTAACAGTGAATAGATGCTGTGTGATGTGATATTAGTTAAAACCAATTTTAATGGGGAGCTGTGCTCAAATAATAAAATAAAGGTACTAACACAAATTGGTTGTGCATGGACGCAAAATTGCCGTGACAAAGGAGCGAATTTAAAGCTAAAAATTGGTGGAGAGTGTATACAGTATGTCCAGTGATAACACAGAAAATATGTGCTTGATAGCGCTAATCTCTACAAGAACTATATCATATATGCAGCAATATACAGAGAGTGAAAAATGTTAACAGGGCAGCCAGGGATAATTGGTGTGAACAACACCAGATGGAACACAGGGAATACAAATACAAACCAGCGCCCACAGTTTTGATAAAGTCCAATAATTCCAATGGGGGAAATTCAATAGGTCCAATAGGATGTGGAATTCCAATCAATACATCCGTGACATGTGGACAGATAAAAAGAAAATGATCATAGTGTATACTGTAAATCATATAGTACATACAATACAAACAACGTGAAAGACAAACAACATAAAACTACATATAACACAGAAGCTGAAACAATAAACAATTTATTAAAACAAAAGGAGCCTGCTGCAGCGGGTCGTCAAGGGGTTAAAAACCCAAAACCCTACTTACAGCTGGGCCAGATAACATGCATGTCTGAGACCAAACAGTGGTTGCCAGGTGTAGATCAAGTCCTTCATTGACGCTCCGATGTGCAGGACGGTGTCACAACACTCCCTCCAGATTTAGGGGATTCCCAGGTGAATGAAGGGGATGGGGAGCTAGACAGCTACTCAGCTGCACAGCCGAGTGAAGGGGACTTCTCACACGATGACAACACTTCCTGCGGGGATGGTCGAAAACGTAACACGTGACCAGCTTACTCCAAAGGCGCCGTGACTTCTGACCCTACGCGTTTCGTGATTACGTCACTTCCTCATCCCCTGAGGAAGTGACGTAATCACGAAACGCGTAGGGTCAGAGGTCACGGCGCCTTTGGAGTAAGCTGGTCACGCGCACAGAGAAGCACACCAGTCGGAGCTGGGACGAGGAAGGGGCAGGGTATGCATGTGCTTAGCACCCCAACTCAGGGACACAACCAGGACGCGGCTGCGGACTGGTGATCCTGTAGTCTGGGACCAGACCACCATACTAAGAGACTATCTGCAAAGGTGATACACTCCTCGTGGGAAGTCACCCCACGTGGAGGCAGACATTGTTGCTAACAACCGCCGTCGCTGGATCCTATCCTTCATTGTGGCATTACCGGGTGTTGGAGCACCCGGCACGTACTACAAGTGCACCAACTATAAACACGTTAGTGGGGGGCAGCGCTGTCTCACACATTTGGGTGGGAGTTGCTCCTCATTTACCCCAGGGTGGTTGGGTGCCCGAGGGTCCTTCGGGACTTTATGGGACTATATCGCCAGTGTGTGTACACAATGGGTTGGTGGTTACTGGAGGACACGGTCATGCGTGACCGGGTGTGGGGAGCTGTGTTTATATATGTTCAGTATTCTTTCGAATGCAGTAAAACTGTTATATGTACCAGGGTGTTTTATTGTATGGGGTTCCTGTAATGGGGTTATCCCACATTGTAGGATCCCATACAGGTGGAGGTGCTACCGATTACCTACTCAGATACACCCCAGGCTCCCAGCAGCAGAGGCTCAGGTCTCCTGTGAGCCGCATGTAAAGCAGCACATACACCGTAGCCGCCATATCTCCCAAGGGGTGGTGGAAAGAGCACTACAATTGGAGGCGCTGCTGAGGTCTCAACCCTGGGGTGCCCGACTCAGCTGTCCACATTTCCGAAACTCTCAGACCCTCGCCACAACAGGTCCTTGAGCTCCGAGCTCCGAGAACCTCCTCGACACGTGGTCGCAGTGGGAGGAGTCCCAGCCCTCATCTCCATGTTCGCTGTACCCGACCAAGTAAAAGATCCCCTGGCATGGGCGATGTCAGGATCATCAGCAGGAAATATGACCCCGCATGTCAGGGGAGTGTAGTGTTACTGGCCACTGGGCAAGAGATATGCCCCAAAGATGCCCCTCAGGTAATATACCTGCCAGAGACTTTGCCTCACGGGTGCCCACTCATATATCCCGGGCTAGCATCCCCCAAGCTACCTCCCCTCCTGGACCCTCCAAAAGGGCTCTTCCACCGGTTGAGACCTCCACTGCCTCCTATGAACCCGGGGAGTGGAGAACCATAAAAATGGTCACCAGTACCCCAGCGAGGCAAGACATATCCCTCCCCCGGATAACATTCACCACAAGTGCCACGCAAGAGACCACCAGCTGGGCGGGAAGTTCACCCCAGTAGACGCCCCCTAACCAACAGGCGGGAAGTCCAACGCTAGCCCGCAGCCCCGGGCCGGGCAATTATAGTTGATTGTCAAGTGGTGGCTCAGTACTAAGAGTAACCTTACTGCAATTAGTGGAGGCCCTGACCATGTCGTCACAAGCACAAAATTACAGGAAGCTCAAGGCCTACTCCGAGATGACCCCTATCCCAGTTTGTGAAGAAGGGATCGAGTCCTGGTGGGAACATACCCTCAAGGTACTTGATGAATGGCCCTGTTCCGAGGCGGTGAAACGTCAGAGGATAATGGAGTGCCTCCGACCTCCAGCATCCACTATGATTAGTATGCATCGCGATCAAGATGCTGACATCTCGGCCCATAGGATCTGCTGGTGTGCATCTATGGGAAGGATGAAGATGAAAGCAAACTGTGGCCTAAATACTACGGCCTCAGACAAAAGGATGGGGAAGACCTATCCATCTTCATTCAACGGATCCAACTTGTCCTCTGGAAACTGCGAAATCACGACATCATCTCCGACTCCAAGGTACATACATATATAAATATATATATATATATATATATATATATATATATATATATATATATATATATATATATATATATGCAAATATAACTGTATGCTCATCTGCATGTCTTAGGCAGGTCTGCAACCCCGCCTTTCCCCATTATCACCCAGCATACAGCACTTCCACTGCAGCAAGGGATTCTGGGAAATGACATGCAAATGAGCACACAGTGTCACTTATATATATATATATATATATATATATATATATATATATATATATATATAAATTGTATTGTATGTCTTTATTTATATAGCGCCATTAATGTACATAGTGCTTCACAGTAGGAATACACGGGTAGACGAATAAATAGCAGATAATATAAATAACAGTTCATGAGAATAAGTGCTTCAGACATAAAAGTAACATTAAGGAAGGAGTCCCTGCTCCGAGGAGCTTACAATCTAATTGGTAGGTAGCGAGAACGTACAGAGACAGTAGGAGGGCATTCTGGTAAGTGCTTCTGGAGGGGGCCAAGCTTTATGTATCACGTGTCTAGTATTAACCACAGTGCTATTCATATGCTTCTTTAAGCAAGTGTGTCTTAAGGTGGGTCTTAAAGGTGGATAGAGAGGGTGCTAGTCGGGTATTGAGGGGATGGGCATTCCAGAGGTGCGGGGCAGTCAGCGAAAAAGGTTTAAGGCGGGAGAGGGCTTTAGATACAAAGGGGGTAGAAAGAAGACATCATTGAGCAGAACGCAAGAGTCGGGATGGTGCATAGCGAGAAATTAGGGCTGAGATGTAAGGAGGGGCAGAAGAGTGTAAAGCTTTAAAAGTAAGGAGGAGAATTGAGTGTGAGATGCGGGATTTGATCGGAAGCCAGGAGAGGGATTTCAGGAGGGGAGACGCGAAGACAGATTTAGGAAAGAGCAGAGCGATTCTGGCAGCAGCGTTAAGGATAGACTGTAAGGGAGGCAGGTGAGAGGCAGGAAGGCCGGACAGCAGGAGGTTACAGTAATCAAGACGGGAGAGAATGAGGGCCTGAGTCAGAGTTTTAGCAGTTGTGCAACAGAGGAACGGGCGTATCTTTGTGATATTACGGAGGAAAAAGTGACAGGTTTTAGAAACGTTTTGAATGTGAGAGGAGAATGTGAGAGAGGAGTCAAGTGTGACCCCTAAGCAGCATGCTTGGGCTACCGGGTGAATGATCGTACTTCCAACAGTAATGTGGAAGGAGGTAGTAGGGCCAGGTTTGAGAGGAAATATAAGGAGCTCTGTTTTTGCCATATTGAGTTTAAGGCGGCGGAGGGCCATCCAGGATGATATAGCAGAGAGACATTCAGAAACTTTGGTTTGTACAGCAGGTGTAAGGTCAGGGGTTGAAAGGTAAATTTGTGTGTCGTCAGCATAGAGGTGATATTTAAACCCAAGAGATGTTATTAGGTCACCTAGAGAGAGTGTGTACAGAGAAAAGAGAATAGGTCCCAGGACAGAGCCCTGGGGTACCCCCACAGAGAGGTCAATAGAGGAGGAGAAGGTGTTAGCAGAAGAGACACTGAAAGTACGATGGGAGAGGTAAAAGGAGATCCAAGATAGAGCTTTGTTCCGAATACCAAGAGTATGGAGCATGTGAAGGAGAAGAGGGTGGTCCACGGTTTCAAATGCTGCAGAGAGGTTGAGTAATATGGGCAGATTGTAGTGACCTCTGTCTTTGGCAGCATGGAGGTCATCAGTTATTTTAGTGAGGGCTGTTTCCGTGGAGTGAGCAGTGCAGAAGCCAGATTGTAGAGGGTCTAGGAGAGAATAGGTGTTGAGAAAATGGAGCAAGCGAGAGAATACAAGACGTTCAAGGAGTTTAGAGGCAAAAGGCAGGAGGGAGACAGGTCGATAGTTTGAAGGACAGGTAGGGTCAAGCTTGCTGTTTTTGAGTAATGGTATAACTATTGCATGTTTGAAGGAGGAGGGAAAGGTACCAGAGTAGAGGGAGGAGTTAAAAATGTGTGTGAGCATAGGGATTATAGTAGGACCAAGAGGTTTTAGGAGATGGGAGGGAATGGGGTCAACAAAGCAAGTGGTAGAGGGAGAAGAGGAGATCAACAATGACACATCCTCCTCTGAAACAGTGGAAAAAAAGAGTCAAGGAAGGCAGGAGCAGAGTTGGGAAGAGGTGTAGGATGGGAGGAAGAAACAGAGGGGATGTTCTGGCGTATGGATTCCACCTTTTCCTTAAAATAGGAACAGATGAAAAAGGCAGTGCACTGGTACACCTTGATAAAGGGCACACAGCCCGAAACGCATAAGTGTGTTACCTGGTGCTGCTGTGGGGGGCTATGTCTGATCCCTTCATTTATTAAATTGTTTTTATGCCACCGTGAGTCTCCTCCTGCTTTTTAGGCAGTGCAGACTCATATATTAAAGGGACTGGCTTATTCAGAAGCACTGGTTTCCACCATCTTTTCCTTAAAATAGTCAGCAAAGTCCTGAGATGGAGGAAGAAGAGGCAGTTGAGGGTGGTTTGAGTAGAGAGTCAAAGACAGAGAAGAGTCGGCGTGGGTTAGACTTGTGCATGTTGATTAGTGAAGAAAAGTAGGCTTGTTTAGCTTGCGAGAGGGCAGAGTTGAAACAGGATAGCATACATTTGTAGTGAAGGAAGTCTGCGAGAGTATGAGATTTCCTCCAGAGGCGTTCAGAGGAACGAGTGGAGGAACGCAGCATGCGCATGTGGAAATTTAGCCAGGGTCTGGTGTTAGAAGGGCGAGGACGGCAGAGAGAAAGTGGGGCATGTAGATCAAGAGAGGAGGATAAGGCAGAGTTGTAGTTCCAGACCAGGTTGTCAAGGTCTGTAGCAGAGCTGAGAGAGGAGAGGGAGGAGTGTAAAGTGGACTCAAAGTCTGGTAGGTTAATAGAGCGCAATATATATATATATATATATATATATATATATATATATATATATATATATACATATGTATATCTTACACTGAGGGTTTATTATTTGTTTGAGCACTAGCACAGAGTACAGTATACTGTATAATAATCACCACATGTATGATATTTTTTATCTACATTATACAGGTGAAGGATTATTTTATTCACAGTACTAGCACAGAGTACATAACCATCACCATACCTATGGTGATATCATATAGTGCTTGAGTTGCATTCTTTTTTTTCCCAGAGGGATAGTCCTACCCAATTATATGGAGTACTGAAGTAGTGGTCAAGCTCTAGATTTAATTTAAAAATGTAATTACATTTAATTAAATGTCTCTGGGTTTTCAATTTCTATTTTTATATGTATATTGATTAAAAGCTGTTTTTATTGTATGGAAGTTTTTCTATGGTGTGCATTAAAATGATACTGTTCATCAAACAAAGTTTTCCAATATATTAGATTATCCAGTTTGTACCTTTCCATTAATATTCTTTATTAATGCATAATGTTATGGGCTAAATACCCAGTGTGGATCTGGCTGGAGATGAGCACATTTTTCACCAAAGTTCAAAGTTCAAATATGGCACAACATTACGGTATTTCACCTTTTCAAATTTTCGCAAACTTAATGAAGCTTGGAAAAAAAATAATTCACTACATGTATTTTCATTAAAAAGTTGTATGTAGAGTTTGTTTTTTTTCTTACGGTATATAGCACGGCCAGTGTGCACAGCACTGAACATGGAATTTTGCAGGCACAATGATTCACTGCCCATAGAGCTTCCAATGTAATCGTGGAGCCTGGGAAAGAGACTAAGGGCCTCTCTTCTCGCCAAAACAGCCTACTGCGATTCAGTAAGCTCTGATAAGCTGGCAATAGGAGCAAAAATCGATGTTTTTTTTGGCCTGAAAAAAAAAAACTCAGACCGCTCGGCGATAAGCCATTTTTCGCTGCTCATCGCCAGCTTTTCAAACTCGCTGTATTCTACTGTAGTAGCCCTGACCAGCTTATCGCAGCTGATCGCTGCTCTAGAATTGTGATTTTCTCTCCCAAATCGTCAAAAAGTTGCCAAGAAGGTGGGGAGAAGCAGCGATGAATGGCAAGACGGCACTTAGAAAAAAATCAGGCCTTTCTCCTGCATTGGATTGATGCCGGGGGTTTCCAGAGCTGATACCCATTAATACCAGCACCAGAGACCCCTGGCATGAATAAGATGCCTGAAAAAAAATATTTACAGCCCGGCTTCATTACCTTAGCGGCTAACCTCTAAGGCAATGAAGGGAATTAACTACTAGTGCCAAGTTTATTGTGGGTAGCGGGGGTGGTTGAAGGTGGTATTTGGCCCTTGATGGGTGTTTAGGCTTTGCACGGGGCTTGCGGGTGGACTGAACCCCTTCATTACCTTAGCGGTTAATACCACTAAGGTAATGAAGGGGTTAACCCCTCTCGCTACTACCCAGTAGGCCTAAACACCCATCCTTGGCTACTACCCCCTTCACCCACCACTGCTACCCACAATACGAAAAAATACACACAACAGCCCTACAACCCACCTCCTAGGCCCCCAATAAACCATTACAATAATTAATAAACAACCACAGCTGTGGGGGCTGCGGGGACCCGCAGGGACAACCCGAGGGCCCAAAGACCCCCGTGGGAACCACCCGAGGGCCCCCGGACCACTGTGTGAACCACTGAAGGTGCCCAGACACCCTTGGGGACAACCCAGGGACCCCCAGACACCCGCGGAGACCACCCGTGGACCCCATTAGGGCCCATGGACACACGTGAGTACCACCTGGAGGCCCACGGAGCCTTGTGGGGACCACCCGGCGGCCCCAAGACACCCGTGGGCACCCCCAGGGGTGCACTGTGGGGCCTGCGGACACCTGTCGGGACCACCGGGGACCTACGCTGGACTGGGGTATTAATCCTGTGTGTAAAAAAATAAATCATGGTTTTATGGGGGGCACGGTGTGGGTTGTGTATTGGTGCTTACTAAATATTTTTAAATTTAAATTTTATTACTAGTGTAGATGAGCAGGGGGTCTCCGGAGCAGAACCACATTGTTTTGAGGTCCGGGGACCCCCTACTTCCCGAGATACAGGCCCCGTTATGGGGTGCCGTTATCTCCTATGCACCGACACGTGATCGGGACATTTCCATGCATAGGAGATACCGGCACCCCATAACGGGACCTGTATCTCGGTAAGTTGGGGGTCCCCGGATCTCAAACCAACGCGGTTCAGCTCCGGAGACCCCCTGCTACAATACACTAGTAACAAAATTTAAATGTTAAAATATTTTTATTTCCGGTGTGATTTTTGCACAGAGAGGCGGATCTCTCTGCAGCAGATACAAGTCGCCGGGTGAGCCCTTTTCGGAGGGCAGGTCCTATCGCCGCCAGCGACTCGCCATATTTGGAAATGTTGCTCTCACTGGTATTCGGGCCTTTCGGCATACCGTGAGAGCAACTCGGCAAAAAAAATAGCGAGTTCAAAACCCTACCGATAATTTCTATTGGAATTTACTACATGAGGCCCTAAGTCTGGCCAAGGTCACAAAGAAGTCATACACTGGAATTTCAACCAGGTTCCCCAACTTTCCAGACTGTGACATTACCATTGAGCAAACATTGGTGTTTGCCAGATCAATGTTGCTGTCCCAAAATCACTTTCTTCCACCTGTACTAACCAACAATGTTCGGCACTCATTCTCCTGCTCACATGTGTTGTATACTGGGGTGGACCCGGTCTGCAGACGACACGGTATCTGAGCTCCAGTCTGGTTGACATTACTACCAGGGAGTGACAGGCTCAAAGAACAAATGGTTATTTTTATCTTATTCGTGTTTCTGATTATAATGTACAGTATGTATGTCTTAATTTGTATAGCACCATTAATGTACACAGCGCTTCACAGCAGTAATAATTACAATCATATAAATAATAAGATATAAATAACACATAATAAGATATAAATAACACAAAGGGAATAAGTGCTTCAGACTTAAAAGTAACATTTAGGAAAAGGAGTCCCTGCTCCGAAGAGCTTACAATCTAATTGGTTGGGAGGAACATACAGAGACAGCAGGAGGGCATTCTGGTAAGTGTGTCTGCAAAGGGCCAAGGTTAATGTAAGAGGTGTTAATTATCAGCCATCGAGCTACTCATATTTTCCTTAAGCAGGTGTGTTTTAAGATGGGGTTTAAAGATGGATAGAGAGGGTGCTAGTCGGATATTGAGGGGAAGGGCATTCCAGAGGTGTGGAGCAGTCAGTGAGAAGGGTTTAAGGCGGGAGGAAGGGTTTAAGGCGGGAGAGGGCTTTGGATACAAAAGGGGTAGAGAGAAGACATCATTTAGCAGAACGCAAGAGGTGGGATGGTGCATAGCGAGAAATTAGGGCTGAGATGTAAGGAGGGGCAGAAGAGTGTAAAGTTTTAAAAGTAAGGAGGAGAATTGAGTGTGAGATGCGGGATTTGATCGGAAGCCAGGAGAAGGATTTCAGCAGGGGAGACGCTGAGACAGATTTAGGAAAGAGCAGAGTGATTCTGGCAGCAGCGTTAAGGATAGATTATAGGGGAGACAGGTGGGAAGCAGGAAGGCAGGAGGTTACAGCAATCAAGATGGGAGAGAATGAGGGCCTGAGTCAAAGTTTTAATGATTTAAGATTGCTACTGTATATCTTCAGAATCAGCCACTTAAAATATGTTGGGACAGAATGTATATGATTTTACTGTATTACCCATGAGCACTTATGTAGTAATTAAAGTTATACAGGCAAAGCCTGGCATATTGTATAAAAGGCTGTAAGTGCAACCTATTAGCAAAGGCTAAACACCCAAGAGAAAGTGGTAGAGATCCAACAAAGCATTTACTGTAGGTTGAACTTTGTGCTTTGCTGCAACCCATCCCTGCACTCCGTGAAAGCGACGTCTTCCAGACCGGAGCTTTGATATTGTGACATATGCAGGCTTGGTACTCACCGGGATCTATCGAGGGTTGAAAGGGATTCTGGGACAGCAGCAGCAGCATTGATGAGCTGGCAAACATAAATGCTTATGAGTGCATAAATTGGTTTTATTTCTGAATTTTCACTGATTAAAGTTATACCATTGGTGGTGTTTTGTTCTTGCGCTTCTGTTTTGTAGGATTACAAATTGCAGAATGTGCTGTAAAATCTTCACATGCTTTATTTCTTGCTGGCACAGTATGTTGTATAAATGGGAAGTTACTAGTAATAAGAACAATAACAAGTTTATATTTTCTTTGCAGGTATAGCATATTTGAATGGAATGTGCAGCGACAAAAGAAAATGCATTATCGCAGAAGATAGTGGTCTGAATCTTGCGTTCACAATTGCTCATGAGATGGGTCACAAGTAAGTTTATCTCAAATACATTTGCAGTGAAGCAAAAACACTATCACTTTTGCAGATCTCTGACATGGTGATCTGACTGAAGCTTTTTTTTCCCCCAGCAAATAAACTTTGAGCTTTAAATATCAATCAATAAACACATTGCATTTAAAAATCCACATTAATGCAGACTTCAACAAATTTGTTTTTAGATCTGCCAACATCTCTTCACTAACAAACACACAATTCCAGCAAGATATAACACCAGAACCCACCACATCATATATATATATTTCTCAAAAGGAGATCTGATCATTGACTATACAATGAATATGATAATGCTGTAGTTCATCTATTGTTACACATTTGTTTTACGTTAAAGCATCAATGTTTTTCCACGTCATTACCCTCAATCCCTGCCTGCAGTATAGGCAATGTATATGCAATGCAGTAAATGATGCAGGTTTATTGGACCTGTGAAAAACATGTTGAGTTATTTATGTCTGCGGTACCTTATACTTAGTATGGCTGTTGTCACCTTTTAGTCTTTATAATAACCAAATTGTATCAGTTTTGCAATCACTACTAGATTCACAATGCAGATTCAGTAACCAAACAGATGTGTCTAGCAGTTGTTTTTGAGTGAGTTGTCTGATTTTATACTTCCTTAATGCAGACTTGCAGTACGGTTATTCATTGCAGCAGACGAAAGCCCTGGGAAAAACGTCCATGCTTAAAGAGAATAGAATGCTCAGTGTGCTCCTCTGCATGTAATTATTAACAGCCCTTGACTGCTTTATTGAAGCAACATACTAAAAAGAATGAGTAGCAACACCTGATGTCCACGGGAAAAAAAACCTATTTCAATACTGGAAATCATTCTAATCAGGATGTTTTTGTGCTTATATATATATTTGACAGCAATAGGATAGAAACATGCAACATTTTGGGCTGCACCAAGCCTTCTTTAAAGCAGTGTCACCCAAGTGAGATACAGGGAATACATATACAGATTTAGCCAGACAAGCAAAAAGCTGCAGCCCTGTGGTAGGTACAAACTGTGGCTGCTTGCGTGGGTGCATTATTCCATATTGGAGCCACCGATGCATTTTTCCCAAATGCAGGAGAAAGCAACAGTTGCTTCATCTGTACAGAAAGTATGGTGGCTGCAGCATTCCAATTTGTCTGAGAGCCCCAAAACTAAAACTTCATAGGAAGCTGCAGCAAAGCATTGGCCATAACAAATTACACAGACTAATAAAAAGTGCCACAGTGAAAAAATAATACTGACCATCAGTGTCCATGATTTATTGGGTAATTCTATGCTCAGAGGCGGCCAGTTGGGTCATTTCCAGATGACAACCCCCATTGACATTAATGGAGGTTTTCTACTGAAAAAGGTCAGACCGTCCACTTCAGAGTATATATAATTACCTACAAAGTTCTACTTAGAAAAAAACTACAGTAGGTTAATGATATGCATGAATATCAGAACATATAACTTTGTCTTTGAAGTGAGTTGATGCCCAACTCACTAAATTGCAGGTAGCATCTGCTTTCATTGTTTGCTGTTCAAATCTAACCTGATTAAAAAATGTCTTTGGAATTTTCACTTCTTTATTCTGAAGATTGCCATCAACACAGCTCCATAACTTTGAGTAATGATAGGTTTACTCATCACAAGGATATTGTCCCATAAAACTTTATACTGTAGATCTTTTTTTCACATCATGTGAATAGTGAATGATACCTAAAACCTTACTAAGAAATTATAAAATACATGGGAATTCATGCATTATCATTGCAATCAAGTAATTGTCCTACGTAATTATCCCTCACGCAAACCTGAGCGTTGGTAAAAAATGAAGTTACTAAACAACATAGTTATGTCAGAAAACTAGGTACAATAAAATTGTATATATAAATTGAATGAGCTGTTCAAAGAGGCAAGTTTTGGAACAATACCTAATTATTTGGAAATATTACAATGTTTTGTATTTTTTTTTGTTAAACTTTATCTATCATTTTCATTTATAGATACTGTACTGTATAAAAATACAAATAAAACAATAACATTTAAGGGAAGGGGGGTACAAGAGATGAAAAGTCAGGAGATGTGAGAAGAGCATATCTGTAGCAACTTAGACAGAACAAACAAAACAAATGACTGTGATGTAGCAATTAAATAGAGTTATTTAACTTATATTCATCTAAATTATAACCTGTGTGGCTAATGAAAGGGAAAAAAAAGAAATTATATATATATATATATATATATATATATATATATACAAATATAGCTGTATGCTCATCTGCATGTCTTAGGCAGGTCTGCAACCCCGCCTTTCCCCATTACTTTTTTGCCCCTGAGGAAGGAAGCGCAGTCTTCCGAAACGCGTAGGGCGGATCACTTGTGCACCACCGACGTTTCAGAGTACCCTCTACATCGCTAACAGCTCCTTGGACTTTCAGCTACACGGACAATTCACAGGCTTCCAGCTGCATGCAGACCCTTGCCTGTATTCATCTGCCACGGAGCGCTGCTGTGATATGCCAGCGTCCCACGTTGTCATTGCGCACGGGGTGACGCCTGTTCCGGCTACACGCGGTCCGGCGTGCCTGCCCAGCTGAGACCTGAGCAGAGAAGGGGAAGGAGAAACCCCGTTGGAAGCTCCTGTGTCCCGTGGGATCGCTGCTGAGTTTGGGAGCTGACATCTACCATCACGAGAGGGGATACTCTCTGAATTATCCACTGCTTATTTACCACCAGAGTCTGGTAAGCGGCCAGCTTAGCCAGTGTTGGTGTGCACATATATACCTTTTTAGTGTTTATTATTCATTATATATTGAATTGTCTTATTAAATGTTTTTATTGCTCATTAATCATCTGTTTGTCTCAGCCTTCGTTGTCTATATGTGTTAGTATGTTTGTTCTTTAGGAGGTTTTATTGTATTACACTATGGGCCTCATGCAGAGAGCAGCGCAAAAAGCGAAAGCGGCATTAATTGGCGAATTCTGCCTTGAGAAAGGCAGAAACCGGCAAGTTTTTAAAAAAAGCGCCATTTTTTTTTTTTTGTTTGAAATTCGCCGCGCGGCTGGAGAGTTTCTAATCTCTCCAGTTTTTTTTTCTGCCGTATGCAGAGAGCCGCGATCGCCATCTAGTGGCTGTTCGTGCCAAAAAAATGGCGCGATTTTCAACATTTTTCCTCTCCACCAAGCAGCTGGCGCTCCGCGGCCGGTGGAGGGGAAAAAAAAAAACGCTATTTTTTCCCTACAAGTTTCAACAGCGCTTATAGCGCTGGTTGAAACTCTCCATATGCAGAAAGGCTTGTTAATGCAGTTTTCTGCCCTTTCTGCATATGGAGAAAAAAACTCTCCAAAAAAGCTACAATTTTTCCCCCTCTCCAATTCTATATATCGCTGCTCTGTGCATGAGGCCCTATGTTTGTTTTTATATCTTTTACATGATTTGACCGTCTTCGTGAGGAGAGCCCCAGAGGACATCCACTTCTATCTGGTTGTATATATTTTGATTCAGGCTTAGCGCCATAGATATAACATTTTTCTTCATCTGTTTATCTGACATAGGGTGTCAGAGTTATATCATAGGCTGCTGGTCTTTTTTATTATTTTTATCATTAGCGCTGCCTTGTTTTGTTGTTAAAGGTCTGCAACCCCGCCTTTCCCCATTATCACCCAGCATACAGCACTTCCACTGCAGCAAGGGATTCTGGGAAATGACATGCAAATGAGCACACAGTGTCACTTATTGCCTCAATAACCATTTTTAACATGGTTCCCTATAGGCTTAAGCTTGCTGCATGGTCACAGCTTTGAGCACAGCCAGGGTTAAGGTGCATACCCAGAAAACCACCCACAGACAGCTGTGGTGGGTGAAAAAGGCGACAGAAAACCTCTACCGTTAGCATAAAGCCAATAAAGAATATCACTTGTGAGCACATTCACATGTCTTAGACAGGTCTGCAACCCTGCCTTTCAACCATTATCACCTTGCATACAGTGCTCCCACTGCAGCAAGGGAATCTGGGAAATGACATGCAAATGAGCACACAATGTGTCACCTTTTGCCTGGAATATCCATTCACATGGAGCCCATTTAAGATGATGTATCACCGTTCACACAGCTTTTAAACACAGCATGGGACTAGCAAAGCAAGTACAGACCACTCACAGACATGTTTCAACCTTGATGGGTATCATCAGTGTGAGGTTGGTCTATACTTGCTTTGAAATATTTCTATATTTCTAATTTTCTATATACAGTATATAAAAAATGTTTTAATATTCATTACATATAAATAGATTATATCCCATTGTTATCTGTCATAAATGTGTTTCTGTGGAAATTAAGACAGTATTAACCCATTAAGGGCCACAGACCTCCCGGCATAGCCTGGTCATGTGACTGCTCTTCACGCTTAGCACAAAACCAGAAGAAGATAAGTCCTCCTCTTCCATTTCCCTTCACTGCAAGTCACGTCCGGCACTCCATGGGAACGCAGGACGCAATCTAAGCTGGAAAAAAGGTTTCCTTGAGCATGACATAGCCACTGCATCATGAGGCCCCCTGGGTGACAGACTCTATCACGTAGAGACTACATCTTGCGTACCACAAAGGGTTAAAAGATTGTACTGTATTTTTGTGATACATACACCAGGGATGCCAAGTATCCCGGAATGGAGGATATAAGTCACTTAAGGGAGAAATCCCACCCATAATCGTGTACAAGTTTAACTCTTATCATATAAGGCATGTTCTGCTCTTTAAAAAAAATAAATAAAAGTTACGTTAAAAATCATTGTTTTCTTAATGTCTACTTTTGAGGTTACCATTCGATATTTTAACTGCTCATGTCTCTGGAACAAAGCAGTGGCTTTTAAAAATAAACTAAATGCAAAAAAATAAAATTATGTAATAGACAGAGATCAGCGTGAACTGCTGGTTTAAGAAACTGGTTATTCTCTGCAAGACACAATGCTCCCAAGCCCTCAACACAACGTCCTTAGTAGATAGCATCGCTCTACACCTCCACATGTGTATCTAAATCTTTGAATGGTTTATTATGCAATAGGTTCACCCATGGATTCCAAGCGAAATGAATCTTTAACAAATGAAAACCAGGGAGTTAACTTTCTTTCATATGGGTTTCATCCGCCTCCTCCAGTATATGGGGGACGCAGTTGGGTGTATGATATGCAATCTTTCTGGAGCGAGATACCACTTGTACAGCGTTTTATAGCCACATTCTTTTATTACTGTGCAGTTTGAGATTATTGAAATTCTGTCCCATATTTCACCCCAGTCCTCCAGATCTAGATGTAGATTTAATACCTTTTCCTATCTACAAATATGTTGAGAGGTAATGTTTGCATAATCTGGGGTAAGTAATGTATATAAAAGAGACCAGAAGATGTTAAAAATGGTTACATTCTTAGCTGTTCCAGAAGTGCATAAAGCACTAAAAGCTTGGCCCCCTGCAGATGCACTTACCTGATACCCTCCTACTCTGTACTTTCTCCCCACCAATTAGATTGTAAGCTTCCCGGAGCAGGGACTCCTCTTCCGAAATGTTACTTTTATGTCTGAAGCACTTATTCCCATGATCTGTTATTTGTATTATTTGTTATTTATATGATTGTCACGTGTAGTACTAATGTGAAGCGCTATGTACACTAATGGCGCTATATAAATAAAGACATACATACATACATACATACATACATACATACATACATACATACATACATACATACAGTACATGTGCAAAGCATTGTTTCGCCAAAATGCCTTCATTGTAGATATTTAAAAAAATTATCTCTGGTGAATTGTATGGACTCTTGTAAAATTTGAAATGATTTAACTTTATAATTCACAAGCATATCTGCAATTAGGTAAATCCTCGCCTCTATGCACACCTCAAAGCTGGAGGGAATCATACCTGGCCACATTTAAAAACAAAGGAATCATAAGAAAAGGAGTAATCATTTCTTTCTGTAGACTGCAGAGACATGCTAAATTTGAACTGGAAGGGTATGAAATAAGTATAAAAGGCCAAGGAGGGCATTGATTTCTAAAGAGATAATTCTGCCAGTCCAAGATATTGTCATATTGTTCCAATCACATAAATCCTGGCCTATTAAAGGCAATAGGTTTGGATAGTACAGGCAGGCTGAAAATAATGTTTCATAAGAGTTTGTCAACTGGATACCTAAATATCTAATCCAAGTGTTCCCCTATTTGAACATAAAATTGATATCAATTAGCTTTATTGTGTGTGGTGGTAAATTGGTGTTTAACACCTCAGACATGAGGGTTTTTTTTTTTTAAACTATCACATTTAAAAATAAGTGAATTCGAGGTTTTGATAGAGATGCAGAATATTGTCTACAGTTAAAGAAATTGTATATTCTTGGAAATTTTTTTGAAGTCCCCTAAAATTAGGGTTATCTCTAAACGAGGCAGCCAGGCTTCTTCTGATGAGTGAAGAGAAATGAAGAAGTAGGGAAAAAGGGCACCCCTGTCTCATCCCATTCCTAATTTGTAATAAAAGTAATAGCTCACCAGACATTTCCATTACAGCTGGGGGTAGATTATACAAAGCTTTAAAACCTGCAATATACTAATGGCCATAACCGAATTTCTGTAAAGTTTGGCACATGAAGGACTAGTTAATTCAATCAAATGCTTTCTTAGCATCAAACTATAAGATCATTTAGGGAATATGAAGAGAGTTTGCTTTATATATTACTCCAATTCCTCTTCTAATATTGTCAGCACCCTGTCTTTTGGGGTTCAACCTAATTTATTCAGGAGAAATCAGTTTAGCCACATATCTGTTTAAACAGATTGGAAGAGTTTTAACGAAAACCTTTACAGTATAGCAGTATTAAGAATGGAAATTGGCCTGTAACTTCCACATACAGTAAATGGGGATCTTTTCCTGGTTTATATATAACCACAATAGATGAACAAAGCATCTCTATGGAGAGAATGGATGGTAGCTATGTTGGTCCTTTCCTCCATCTAGTAACAAAGGAGGGAGAAGGAATAGGTGGTATGATACATTTTATTGGACCAAAAGTAGTTGATATGTTAAAAGCTTTCAAACCTCTCACGGTCCTTCATCGGGTATCCAGTATAAGTAAATAAGGGCATAGCTGTGGAGCATATTTTTTTTTTAATAAAAGGCATTACTTGGACATTTGTTCTGATTTTATGCAAGCCTACTGTATAAGGAAGAAACTTCAGATTTCTTTAGTTTAGGAAGTTTATATTTGCTAAGATATTAATATATTACAGAATGGCATTTGTTACTAGTGTCCCTATTAGTCTCTAAATTATATTATTTGGTATGTTATTTAACAAATTCAATCTCAATTTCATGTAGGGCAGTTGGACAGAAGTTAGTTTGGTAGCAGAAACCTATTCTAGTAGCTCCAAAGTGTGACAAACCGTGCACTTTAGTGCACTTTAGAAGTGGATTGGCATGCTTTGCTATTCTGTAAGCCCTTCTCTTATGTCTAATCCGTGTCTAAAAGGCTTTCTTTAGAAGCGGTTTCACTCCGGCTCTGCCAATCCGATCGGTTTGTAAAAAAAAAACCTACAACTCGCATTATTTAACTAAAACTGCTATTTTCGTACAGTAGCTCCGTAATGCAAACCGCTTCTAAATACTCACATTTTTTTCACACCACCTCAAAGGTGGCGAGATTAGTTTTGCGAGTTACATAAAAAGTCTGAAAGATGAGTAAATTAATCTTCCTGCCTCCTAAGAGTTGCATTAAAAGCCTCCTAAAGATTGAAAAATATATATTTCATCCTGAATCAGCAAACATGATCAGATGATAGATTCCACTTGGGCTTGAAGGGAACATATCTTTTAAAGAGTAATACATCTGAGAATTGTCAGACCATGTAATTGGTTCTGTGCTAGCCTTGTCGATTTTTTTTTAACTACAGGTGAATCAATGATCAAGTAGTCAATATGTGAGTTTGTGTAGTGCAGATTAGAATAGAATGTGTAAATTATACTCACCAGGAGTCAACAACCGAAATTTCTCATGCATTAATTTCATGCTTTCCAACATTGACCCAGTGAATTCCTCAGCTTTGAAGATTACAGCTGAAGGTGTAGGGGAGGGGACCAGAAATGTAAATGGAAAGGAGGTGAACATAAATCAATTTACAGAGGAGAAAATCCTGATGGAATTTACAAAAGTGGACAAGTCAATGGGGCCAGAGGGGATACATCCAAGAATATTAAAAGAGCTTAGTGGCATGCTGACAACACCATTAAGACAAAATTGAGATAACTATTTAACCACTCACGATTAACAGCTTAGTTCCAGATGATAGAAAAGCAAATATTGTCCCACTTCACAAAAGTGGGAGTTTGAGCTAGCTGGGAATGTGAGTTAATCTATGTCTGACTGGTAGCAGTTGTTTGGAGGCTGGTGGCATCTCCCCCCAGAGCTCACTCCTCCTCCTTCACCTTTTTAACTTGGGAGGTCTTTTCATTTTGCTGCAGGAACAGGACCACAATGGTTCTTCCCGTCTTACAGAGGTAAAAGGAAGGGTTCACAGAGTAGTGTAGGACCTGCATTAATTTGGTTATACCTTGGCGTTGATATGCAGGCTTATGACGCTTTGGCCAAAGGGTTAACTAAATAACCAAGTATTTAATATTATTATTGAAGTATTTAACTTTATACTTTTTACCATATATGTTTTGTCAATGGGATGTAGCATTGGGCACCCCTGTCTCTTGTTATATGCAATTGCCACGCTCAGTAGCTCTGTGGTGGGTGTGGGAGTTTGAACTAGCTGGGAATGTGTGTTAGTCAATTTCTGTTTAGTAACTACAGGTCAGTGAGCCAGACATTAGTAGTGTGGAGATTAATGGAAACACTGCTGAAAGAAATGATTGTTGAATAAGTTAAGAAACTTACAAGATCCAAGGCAACATGGATTTTATGGAGGGAAATAATGACAAACAAACCTAACTGATTTGTTTGGCTGGGTGATTAAGGGTGAAGCAGTAGATATAACATTTAGATCTGAGTAAGGCCTTTGACACTGTAACACACCCGAAGACTGATAAACAAGTTGTAAATTAATACTTGGGATTGTATTCTAAGGTGGTTGAATGGATAAGACATTAGTTGCAGGGTAGGTGACTGCATTGTAGTAAATTAAGTATATTCAGAGGAGGGGAAGGTGACTAGAGGGGCACCTCTCTCCTGTTTTATCCTGGAACTACTGTTGCTCTCTTTAATATCATTATTAGTAACATTACAAATGGTCCGGAAGGGAAAAGGTACCTTTTTGCAGATGACGCAAAGATCTCCAACAGGGTTGACACTCTAGTCAGGTAAAATGAGAAAAATGGTTAAAAGTGTGGCAGCTACAATTCAATAGATAACAAAACAGATAAGGGGCACTCTGGTTGTCTTATGCAAATGATGAAAAATGTAGTTGAACTAGATTGCCGTTGCGGTCCTTATTTGGACCTTTCTAAATAAGGATCGAAACGCTAATATTTCAAACAAATGTTCCTTAATTTGCACGACCACCGGAGTGCCACTCATGCTTCTTCGCCTATATTTCTCCAAACATTGTGGAAGGACGTTCCACCCGTGGCAGTTATCTATATTAGAATTTTGAGTGCTACTATATCTAATTAGCTACAATTTAATGCCAAAAAGGGCCAAATAATAGCTTTTAGTCACAAATATCAAAAGGCAGAATACAGGAATAATGGAACTATAATGTCAACTACTATAAAGAAAAGGGACCCTAGAGTCATTATTTCAGCTGACAAATGTGGGCTAGCAAATTAACAAAGCAAATTGGAAAGCCAGCAAGAGGATACGTGGTACAGGCAGAGGTATTATACCGACATACCATACCGGGGCCTGTAACTCTGGAAGCAGGGGGTCCCCGAGGCTGAAATTAATGCGGTTCAGCTCCGGAAACCCCCTGCTTCAATACTGTTTTATTAAAATCAAATAAAAACAGCTTTATTATCTTAGCGCTTGCCACTAAGGGTTAACTCAGAGTACCTGGTTTCTTGGGGTTAGAGGTGGTGGGTGAAAAGGGTGGGTTTTTATGCCTACCGTGTGGGTAGCGAGAGGGATTAACCCCTTCATTACCTTAGCGGTAGTAACCGCTAAGGCAATGAATGGGGTTAACTCCTCCCGCAACCCTCTCGGTAGGCCTAAACACCCACCATGGGCCAAATACCACCTTCACCTACCTCCTCCACCCCCCATAAATCGTGCACTGGTATTTAACCCCTTCATTACTTCAACCACTAAGGTAATAAAGCTGCCTGTAAATGTATTTTTATGACATAGGGTGAAAGCAGGGGGTCTAATATTAATAGCGAGACTCTCGGCTTCAATCCGATGCAGTAAAAATATTTTTTTTCTTCCGAGTCACATTGCAGATCCCATCTTGCCACCCTTGAGGTGGCGAGATGAGAACCTGCGAGTTGTTTGCGAGTTTTACCCGCGATGTGCATCTCGGAGCTACTAGAATATCTCAATATTTTAAAAAAGCGAGTTTGAGCATTTTTTTGAGCTCCCACACAGTTTGTCTGAGCGGGAGCGCGACCAATCGGGGAGATGCACCTAGAGCGAGTTGGGCAAGTTATCTAAGCTTTCTGATTAGCTACACTTTCAAACTCGTTTAAAAAGTGCCCAAAATGCTAGGTAAGTCACTTATAAAAGCTACTAGAATAGTCCCCCTAGAGGACTGTGTTCAGTTCTGGAGACTCCAGATGAACGTAAATAAATTAGAGATTGTGCAAAGAATGACTACTAAACCGGTGCATGGTTTCCACTGGAAATCTTATCAGGAAAGGCTGAAGGACCTTAACATGGGAGAGGGGGAGGGATATGAAACTTTTAAAAAAAATAAAGTAGAGGAAGGAAGGATATTTAAGAGAAAAGAATGCTAGAACAAGAGGTCATGATTGAGGATGGCAAAATCATGGGAATGTGAGGAAGTACTAATTCACTGAATGTGTGGTGGATTCATTGAGTAGCCTCCCAACAGAGGTGGTAGAGGAAAATACAATAAGCGTATCAAAATGCTTTGGATAGATATTCGGCTATGGTAATTGTCATGGGAGACGAGAACAATTTACACTAGAGATCAATACATTAGACAGAACTGCAGAGTTGAACAAAAGTGAATTTATTGGAAAAAGTTTCCACAAAATTCCAGTACATAAAACACATACACAAACTCACCAACTGGGTTTAGTGGGGGGAACAACCCAAAGTCCTAGGTGAGGGGACCTTCATCCGGAATCATACCCCGATACGCATTCTCAACTTCGCTGCTATCCTCTGTAGTATGGGCAGCCCTGCCTTGCTCTCGGCTTGCTAGAAGTATTAAATTCCCCGACGTTGCTTCCCTCCAAACAGCTCCGACCAATGCTGCACACACAGACCGTTGCAACACTTGATTCTCCAGAGTCCTGCACTGGGTCTCATCAGTTCCCTTCTGCTGACTCCCTGTCAGCTCTTCCTTTACAGGGCCTTTGCCAGTCCCTTGTCAGCACACAGCCTTCACCAAGAATATTCAGTCCAGAATGACTATCGCCAAGCCAAGTTCTAGGTTGTTTATCCTGATAGTGGCTATGTACCAGTTTGTCCTTTAAGTTCTTTGCTCGCCTACAGGTCATTGTTGGACTCGTCTTAAGGACCAGGGCCTAGAAATTTGCTTGGCGATAGGAAACCTATGGGATCATATCCTTGTGGTAGATGCAAAGCATGTACTTACATGCCAAAGACTAAGAACTTCACGGATCCTACTTCAAAAGTACACCATATCAAGTATTTCATTAACTGCCTCACCACTGGGGTAATATATTTGATTACCTGTAAATGTGGAAAGAGGTACATAGGTAAAACCCACAGGCAACTGAAAATACGAGTCCTTGAACATATCGGATCGATCAGGAACTGTAAGGATATGCCCATAGCAAGACATATCAACAAAGCCCATAATGGGGATCTCACGTCAGTCAGTTTCTGTGGCATTGAACATGTGCAGTGGGGACCCAGGAAAGGTGACTGGGACCGTCGCCTTATGCAAATAGAGTGTCGGTGGATTTATACCTTACAGATGTTATATCCGGGCGGCTTGAACGAAGGGTTCATATATATACCCCATTTTTGTGAATAACCTTACCTGGTTTATAAACTGATTCACCACACTGTTTTTGTGTTTATGAATTGTCCCAGATAATTCATATTTCAGGTCCACTCACATCATTTTAGAAGTACCATTAAGAAGTGTCACATATTATTTAGGAGTGGGATCAAGGGATTTATTAATGAGTCTTATACTCTAGCTGAATCGTTTTGACTTCTAGAGGCGGTTCAACATAAGGGTATACACTCCTACACCATCTAACCTTTCTCCAATCATGTGTTCATTATCAGTGGTACTTGTTAGGTCAGAATAGGATTTCTTTTTACACATGTAAACTCCATATGATACATCTGCATCATAGTTTGATCACTTTGGTGGAATATCATATGATGTCATTGAGCCTGCCACCTACCTGGAGTCCAACAAATGACATTTATTATCATATAGCAAGCATTAAGCGATTTGTCTTTTTGCCACAGGTTTGGAAAATATAACAAAGAGACACAGTACTTATGATGATTTATTGTGTAGTGTTTTTTGTAGCACCCTTTCTGACAACAGGTCAGTTTTTCAGGATGTCCTAGATACTCAATATCTGATTGACCCACCTGTGCTGAAGCAGGGACTGATTGAGCAACCTGTGCTGAAGCAGGGATATCCTGAAAAACTAACATGTTGGGGGATGGAGAGGGTGATTAAGGATTGGAGTTGAGCACCACTGGTCTTCAGCTTTCAAAGTCTGTGAAAATGTAGGAGAATTGCTATTAAGGAATTCAAATAATAGTTTTTAGAAATTTAGAAACTGAATGAGAATTTGGTGAGTTGATGGTAAAAGTGGTCAGACACTAGAAAGGACAGTGGGAGTGATAAGAAGAAAATACATGTAAGGGATATAAAGTATACAAACTGTAAATTGTGGGAAATTGAGAAGGGAAGACTTGCACAGACAACCTTAAAGAAAACCCTGAAGGTTAGTGGAAGATAACTTGAAGGACAATAATTTAGACTGCAGTTAAAGATCATGAAGGAAGCCTGTGAAGGTGAGGGGGTAACCAGGCCATCAATAAAGGTATTATGTCCGGCTTGTTAACTCTGAGCCATATTTGGGGTTTTAGTGTCAGCTCTTGAACCTGTTTGTTGTACATGAAATGCATATGATTGTATGACAATAAAGAATTTATGTGTGTTTTACCTTTCCAGGAGGGCTAACCAGTGGAGATTGAGAGACATTAGGGGTGATTCGCCAAGCTCCGATTATTTGCGCTGAAATGGGAAAATTCACTCGGGCGCAAAAGGGTGAAGCCAAATGCGCTATTCACTAAGGCTGCTCGGCGCGTTTATGGCCTGCCTTGGCAAAAAGTGCCATATCGCGCGAGCACCTTCTTTCCCCCCCTGCTATCGTGCTTAAAGTTATATAGCACGATAACTGATATAAACAAAGAAGCCTGTAAGAACTGCATGGAGACGCTGCGTCTCAATGCACGCCTCTTAAAGGTGATCGTGCTGTACAAATATGATTTTTAATAATAGTGTAGATGAGCAGGGGGTCTCCTGAGCTGTACCACATTGTTTTCAGCCTCGGGGACCCCCTGCTTCAGGAGAAACAGGCCCCGTTATGGGGTGCCGGTATCCCCTGCAGAATTTAAATGTCCCGGTCACGTGACGTGGGAGCTTTACAAGTGCAAGGGACACCGGCACCCCATAACGGGGCCTGTATCTCCTGAAGTAGGGGGTCCCCGAGGCTGAAACTAATGCGGTTTAGCTCAAGAGACCCCCTGCACATGTACACTATTATTAAAACACCAATACCAATAAATAATAATTAATTACCGTGGCGGATAGCCGCTTTGGTAATGATGCTGCATTAATGTAAATTTTAATGATAGTGTGTGGGGCAGGGGGTGTCCTGAGCTGAACCGCATAGATTAATGGCTCAGGGACCCCCTGCTTCCCGAGTTACAGGCCTCCAGTATGGGATATCGGATGCCAGTGTCGTCGCCATCTTTATAGCGTCAAAGACGCGACGTGGGCTCCCTGCCCCCGCACACTATTAATAAAAATACATTAAAGAAGCTTCATTACCTTAGCGGCTATCCGTTAAGGCATAATAGCATGTTTATTGGGGACAATTGCCCCCAATAAACATTGCAATATACAGCACACATCCCCCCCCGCCCCCTAACACATACAATACAGTCCTGGTGGGTGTCCGCAGGCCCCACAGTGGCCCAGCAAAGGGGTGCACACAGGGTCTGGAGGCCTACAGGTGGTCCCCGTCAGGTGCCGTGGGCCTCCAGGTGGTCTCCGCGGGTCACTGTGGGCCCCAAATGGCGTCTCCACGGATGGGCCTGCGGGTGTCTGAGGGTCCCCGGGTCAGCCCCACAGTTGTCTGAGGGTCCTTGGGTGGTTCCCATGGGTGTCTGGGGGCCCTCGGGTGGTTCCTACGGGTCTGCGGGGCCCCATTTGGGGCCCACGGTGACCCGTGGAGACCACCTGGAGGCCCATGGGGCCTGACAGGAACCACCCGTAGGCCTCCAGACCCTGTGTGCACCCCTTTTCTGGGCCACTGTGGGGCCTGCGGACACCCACCAGGACCACCGGGGACCCCTGTATGTCAAAGAATAAATCATGTTGTATGGGGGGGCACAAGGGGTGGGTTATGTATTATTTATTAAATACTGTAATTTTTATTGTGGGGCTGTGTATTGTTTTGATTGTGGGTAGTGGGGGTGGGGGGCGGGGTTATTGTCCCCGAGCCTGGGTAGGTCTCCCGGGTGTGTAGTGGGTCAGGGCGGTTAGGTCTCACGGGTGGGGGTAGTGGTGGGTATTTAAGCCTCCCGAGTGAGTGCTGAGTGAGGGTGGGTTAACCCCTTAATGACTGTCGCAGTTAATAACCGCTAAAGTGATTAAGGGGTGATTAAGGGGTTAGGGGACATTAGATTGGCTCTTTTTATTCTTGTGTATGTTTTTCAGCACCCGAGGGCATGGACGGTGAGGAAGATGAGGATGGCCTTCATCGTGGGTGCCGGACAAGGGTGAGTGCAAAATTTATTTATTTTATTTATTGTGATTAATGTATTTTTAATGGGCAAATGCATTATTATCCATATGTGGATAATAGTAATTTTGCCCATTACTGTAGTGTATGTGTTGGGGTGGGGGGGGTATTTTTTTTTACAGTATTGTCTATTTTTTGGGGGCACACCATTGGTACCGCAGGCCCGCGGACGGCCGTGGAGACCCCCGGACGATGTGGGGACCCCCGGATGCCCATGGGGACCCCCGAACACACCCACGGGGACCCGTGAGGACCCCTGCGGACCACCGGGGACCCCCGTAGTCCTGCGGGGATCACCCGTGGACCCCGCGGTGTCAGCCGGGGTCACCCACGGACCTGTGTTATGGATGGTGTGCCTGCAAAAAGGTAAACAAAGAAAAAAGAAAACATTTCTAAGTCCATTTCCTTTTGCATCTGCCTTTAGCTGGCGCATTTGTCAGGTGCGTTTTTAAAGGCCTTTTAGTCTTTTAATCTTCTTTTAGCGCTGATTAGTGGATCTCAAGTACTGGCACAAATCAGCGCATTTGCCTGATCGGGCGCATTTTGTACCAAGGGCTGAAAAAATGCCTTTTAAGAGCGATAAAGCGCAGTTATCACTGATTAGTGAATCGCACTGCAGCCTTTATCGGACTTAAAGGGTACTTTGCGCTCTTAAAGCAACTTATCGGAACTTAGTGAATCACCCCTTATACTGTAAGTTTCAAGGGGGGTTTGCAACAAAAGTGTTGTCAGATTGTGTCTAGGTAATCGGGGTCCTGAGTTGCTGGCCACCCCAAAAATGTATACAAATGGGTAAATCAATGGATTAACCCTCCAGGCGCTCAGAATAAAGCATAGTCCTGCTGGTGAGCAATAATACAATAAATCACATAGACCCCGGCTGTATTGAATCGTATAGCAGTGTAGAAAATGTATCCTTCCCTCCAACCGGCTCACCAAGAGCACTATAAGGCTGGAACACGGGAAACTCACGTATAATACTTGATGTCCGGTCTTTCAAATTGCTGTGCTGTATGCTCCCGCTCCTCCTGGATAGGCTGGGGTCTCTCCGTCGCAGGTTCTCGTTGCTTCACCGCCAACCCGCTGCCCGCCGATGCGGAGGGTGGTCACCTGACCGGCGGCATGGATGGTGCTTCTGAGTGACGTCACGGCAGACCCAACAGCCAGGAACACCCAGCAGTGACTCGGCGTGCAGGCGCGCAGTGAATCAGCATGGATAATCTCTTAAAAAAAGAGTAAATGCGCCGCACAGCACCAAAAAAGAAAGTGAAGGCTGATATGGGAAAAGTAAAAAAGCTTTATTTGCACAAGGTGCAAGCGAAACCTCTTGACGCGTTTCGGCCTGGGAGGCCTTTGTCAAAAGAGTGATTCGCTTGCATCATCAGACATCCATTTATACATCAGCAAACTAAGGACAGCTGTATATGTTGTTCAATGCAATGAATATCAGGTGTCCAACATAATGAACATTAACAACCTCAGTATCAGACCTAGTGCCTGCATGATGAACATAGATGTCAGAAAAACATGTTAAAACAAAAGATATATATGTAAAAAAGACCAATCATTATGACTAGGAACATAAACATAAGTCTAAATGTCTCTGTTAAATACATAAATGACAGGTCAATAAGATATGAATTCTATGCACCTTGAGCTGAAATAAAGCACAAGTAATATAGATCTAAATTTAAGTTTAATAACAAACCCAGAAATATAGGATAGGAGAATCAACGAAGACTCAAAGGTTATAATCGACATTTCGAACATTAATATATATTAGCAACACTTTCATGGTATCATAGTAATCAAGGTAATGGAAGTTACTTTTTAAATCAAAAATAAATTGAAATATGTAAATAACTCAGAGATAGGGAAAGAGAGGAGGGGAAAAGAAGAGGGGGGGGGGAGGGGGGAAGGGGGGGGGGGGGGGTGGGGGGTGTGTAGGGGGTAGGTAGGGTGAGGGGTGGGGGGTGAGGGGGGGGGGGGGAGGGGGGGGGGGGAGGGAGGGAAGGGAAGGGGGGGGGGGGGAGGGAAAAGGGGGAGGGGTATAAGAAAAATCTAGTGAAACTAAGTAAATTATTTGTTAATAAATATATACGTTTCAAAAATCAATCATAAAAATATTTAATCATAAAGAAAGTGTTTTAGTTCCCACTCTACATTAAGGCCACAAGGTTGCAAACTGTTGAGGGAGAAAACCCATGACATCTCTTTCTTATTTAAACGGTTAAGTCTATCTCCACCTCTTGGGTGGATGGGAATGTGTTCAACACCATAGTAAGAAAAGTTCTTTAATCCCCCAAGTGGACATAATGAAAAATGTTTGGAGACTGGATGGGAGAGATCACGTTTATGAATAAGTCTGACATGTTCAGAGATTCTGACATATAAGGATCTTATTGTTCTTCCCACATATCTTTGTTTACAGCCACAGGTAATGACGTAAACAACATGTGTGGTTTGGCAGTTAATGAATGTATTTATCCGATATTTGCCATTAGGGTATAGTATACGGATTCTTTTAGTTGGAGAGGCATACTTACAATAATTGCAAAAACCGCATTTAAAGAACCCTTTTGGTATGTTCCCAAGTTTAGAATCTTTTGATAAAAACATACTTTTAGATACTGATGTAGCCAGTGTGTTGGCTTTTTTGAAGGCAAATCTAGGACCCGAATTAGTATATTGTTCAAGGTCTGTGTCCATTTTCAGTACATTCCAATGCTTCTGAATGATCTGTTTTATCTGGAATGCTTGTTTGCTGTATTTTGTAATGAATAGAGGACTATCCATAATAACTGTTCGTTTATCTTTTTTACTCTTTTTATGGATAAGCAAGTCCTCTCGTTTCATCAAATCAGCATTTAGAAATGCCCTTTCAACAACATCTTGTTTATAACCTCTAGAGAGAAATTTTAAGCCCAAAGTCTTGGAATGTTCCAAAAATGTATCCTGGTTAGAGCATAGACGCTTATATCTCATAAATTGTCCTTTAGGTATACCTTGGATCAATGCATTGGGGTGACTACTACTGGCATGCAAGTATGAATTTCTAGCATGGGGTTTCGTGAAAATATCTGTCTGTATACCTGTTGTAGGATCACCATGGATGGTCACGTCAAGATAATTAATTTTTTCAGTATGTGTCTCAAAAGTAAAGTGAAGGTGAAGATCATTACAATTGATGTCGTGAATGAAAGAGTGAATGCTATCAAGATCACCATCCCATATGAAAATTAAATCATCTATATAGCGTTTATAATAAATGATATTGGAGCGAAATTTATTAGTGCTACCATAAACGTGTTGAGATTCCCATAAACCCATAAAAAGATTCGCATATGAGGGTGCAAAAGAAGTCCCCATTGCTGTGCCTTGTGTTTGTAAGAAAAACTGTGAGTCAAACAGAAAATAATTGTGAGTCAACAAGAAAAGAATAGCGTCATTAATAAAAGTGGTTTGTGCAGTGGAAAGTGGTGAAAGTTGAAGATAGTGATATATGGCACGAAGTCCATGTTGGTGTTCGATAATGGTATACAGTGACGTGACGTCCATGGTGACCCAACGATACCCTGTTTTCCAAACAACATCCCCCAATGAAAGTAGCAATGATGAAGTATCTTCAATAAATGAAGGTAAATTTTTAACAATTGGTTGAAGGAATTTGTCCACGTAGCGTGATACACCATCTCCCAAAGATCCAATACTGGCCACTATGGGACGCCCCGGAGGGTCCTCCAGTGATTTGTGGATCTTTGGGAGATGGTGAAACACAGGTACAATGGGAGACTCACATGCCAGAAATTGTCTTTCCTTGTTCGTTATAACATATAGTACGTCACCCAGTTCAAGCAATTTCTCAAGCTCACCAAGAAACCTCTTGGTAGGGTCTGTTTTGAGTTTAACATAAAAGTCAGTATTACTTAGTAATCTAAGTGCTTCCTCTCTGTATTTCCTTGAGGATTGAACAATTATTGCGCCCCCTTTGTCGGCATTTTTTATTACAATGTCTTTATTTTTCTTTAGATCTTCCAAATCTAGTCTTTCTTGTACAGTCAAATTATCAGGTGTAAAATATGATTTTGAAAATGAATATCCTTTAGCTAGCGTCTTTAAATCTCTATCAACAAGTCGTTCAAATGTTGTCAGACATGGCCCTTTAGTGTTGTAAGGCATAAAGGAAGACCGTTTTTTAAGGTTGGAGTCAATGTGGCCGAAAAAAGGGGGCTCAATAATTGCATCAGTACAGCCCTCTTCATACAGAGATTGTAAGTCAAAGGTAAAAGCAGTATCTGCAAATGAAGAAGTACCTCCACTTAAAACAGAAACGGTACCGTTGCCACCACTCTCACAGGGATTGCCATTTGTGTTTGTAGGATTAACAGCTTTTTTTGCAAATAGTTTTTTTAGGGCCCATTTCCTAGTATATTTTTGGAGATCTATAATGGTTGTAAATAGGTCAAAGTTCTCCTGTGGTGCATAATTTAGGCCTTTATTTAGCAATGACACCTGTGAGGATGTTAGGACGGTATCAGAAATGTTTATAACATTATTTGATGTAGAATTTAGGAGTACTTCTTTCTCTTGCTGTCTGCTCCGTGCGTTCTTTCTACTCTTTTTACCCCTCCTGCACTTTTTTGGTTTTTTGACTGACTATTCTCCATATTGGTATAATTTGTTCTAGTGTGTTCCTCTCTAGAATTAGGTAAGTATGTTCTATCGAAATAACCTCCTTCTTGATCTTTGTTGGTATGTCTATCCTGTGTAAAAAATGATACTGAGGGTCTGTCTGC